>NW_028136264.1:600000-794000 GCF_964662115.1 Mustela nivalis | reverse complement strand
GAGTGCCCGGTAGGTTGATCCTCATTTGAGGTGCCTGGGCAGCTCATTAGGCAAGATATTTTTTCTAGAGGGCAGGCAGAGTGCTGCATTGTGGGTCCGGAATTCCAAACGTGAGCGCTTCTGGGCCAGTAGTGTGAGGACAGAAGTCTGAGAACACAAGCTAGACTTGGGCGTCACCGAGGGCAAGGCAGGTACCCCCTGCACATCTGAACCCATATCTCATGCATCTGAAGTCACGGCAAGGATCAGACGTTGACTCAGGTTGTAGTTTCTGTGAATGACTGCCCTTCATGAACGGAAAGGAATCTCAAGGCCATGCAGGTTTTCCCTCATTGGGAGTTGTGGAATGCCCCCTTCAAGGATTCCTTCTGCGGGACAATTGAGACCTGTTGGGCAGCTCCAAAACATCCCATATGGAATGACTCCAGAGCACTCTTTGAGGATGCATGCCAGGGAAGCCCGCCTCGCATTCCAATTGTCTCCTAGCTACAAGACAGTGGAGATCGGATGGCTCTGCGGGAGCAACCAGGGTGGCTGATTTGAAATGGACAGCTCCTGAGCATGGGGCCTAATGTGTGGTTGTGTCCATTAGGTCCTTGGAATGGGGCAGTGGCACCGGGACTCTGAAGTATTCTCCTAAGATTTTGACATAGGTCCCATGCACAAGTTTCCTCGTGGAGACGAGGTGTTTTCTGATGGGTGCCTCAGGAAACCCCCTATGCTGGTATTGGAATCCCGGATTTTTAGGAGACATGCCTGTAAACCAAAGCAATGGATCCGATTATGGCAGGGTCCTGTCTGGTTCCATGTCCTTCTCTGGGGACATCCATCTATGGTATGATTGGAGGTAGATGCTCAGCTGGTGTCAGACCGCCCTTGTTGTCCAAAGAGACCTACATATTGGGATGGCCTCGGGTACTTTGGAGGGATCTCCTAATTTGTACAATTTTGTACAATGCAATGGGCAGAATTCCCATGCATGAAGTAGGCACAGTCCTAATGTGTGGCTCCAGGGGCCCCAGCCTTGAGGGTGTGTGGCCCAGGACTTTGAGGACAGAAGTCGGAAAACACAGAATCAGCTTAGGTTTGGGGACGTAGGTATGGCAGGCCCAATCTACAAGCCATGAGAAGAACTCTTCAGGATATGAAGAAAGAGCGAGTCTGAGGCGCTTGCTCAGGCTTTGGTCTCTGGATTTTGTGTCAACGATGGCCGTGGAATGTGGGGAAGTCTCATGGGACATGGACGAAACTTCCTCTCTTGGGATTTGGCACGGTCCCAATTGCTTTTCTTCAATCTGTGGGATGGGAGGTCTCCTCTCAGGTTTGTTACCTCAGGGTCCCAACCAAAGAAGAATTCCAAAGCAGAGCCCTGGGGAAGAGTGAGGGGACAACCAAAACTATGGTTAAAATTTGGGGCCTAGGGGCATGGAAGGCCCCATATGCCAATCACAAGGTCTCTTGCCATGGGGAAGGAGTTCTGATTTCTGCATCCTTTTCAACCCTGGGCAGTGGTTGGAGATAAGGTCTAGGTACGGAAGTCAGAAAACCGCATTTGGGAAGAGATGATGACCTAAGGCCATGGTGGGTCTGATGTGCTCAGTGTGCGGTCAGGTGCCTAGTTGTTGGTCAGGAGGTTCGGGCTCAGGTTGTGTCAGACAGTGCATTAGTGCCCAGGTTAGACTATATAATTTGGGTACAGTCGAGTGTCGTGTAGGTTGATCCTTATTTGAGGTGCCCGGGCAGTTCATTAGGCAAGATATTTTTTCTATAGGGCAGGCAGAGTGCTGCATTGTGGGTCCGGAATTGCCAAACGTGAGGGCTTCTGGGCTAGGATTGTGAGGATAGAAGTCTGAGAACACAACCTAAACTTGGGCTTCAGGCCGAGGGAACTGCAGGTGTCCCCTGCAGATCTGAACCAATATCTCAAGCATATGAAGTCACGGCGAGGAACAGACGTTGTCTCCGGTTGGAGTTTCTGTGCATGACTGCCCCTTCATGAACGAAGCGGAGTCTCAAGGCTCTTAACGTTTTCCCACGTTGGGAGTAGTGGGATGCCCCCTTCAAGGATTCCTTATTCGGGACATTTGAGACTTGTTGGGCAGCTCCAGGACATTTCCTATGGAATGACTCCAGAGCATTGTTCTAAGATGGATGCCAGGGAAGATCGCCTCGCATTTCAATTGTCTCCTAACAACAAGACAGTTGAGATCTGATGGCTCTGCGGTAGACACCGGGGAGGCTGAGTTGAAATGGACTTTCCCGAGGTAAGTTCCTAAAGTGTGTTTGTGTCCATGGGAACCTTGGAATGGGGCGGTGGCACCGGGACCCTGAAGTATTCTCCTAAACTTTTGACATAGCTCCCATGCTCAAGTTTCCTTGTGCAGATGAGGTTTGTTCTGATGGGTGCCTCAGGAAACCCCCTATGCTTGTATTGGAATTCAGGCTTTTGAGGAGACATGCCTGTAAACCAAAGCTTGGATCTGATTATGGCCTAGGGTCATGTCTGGTTCCATCTTCTTCTCTAGGGACATCCATCTATGTCATGTGTGGAGATAGATTCTCAGCTGGTGTCAGACCGCCCTTGTTTGTCCCGGGAGACCTACACTCTTGGGATGGCCTCGGGGACTTTGCAGGGTTCTCCTAATATGTAGATATTGAACAATGGAATGGGCAGAATTTCCATGCATGGGGTAAGCACAGTCCTAATGTGTGGCTCCAGGGGCCCCATCCTGGAGGGTGTGTGGCCCTGGAATTTGAGGACAGAAGTCTGAAAACACAAACTCAGCTTAGGTTTGGGGACGTAGGTATGGCAGGCCCAATCTACAAACCATGAGAATAAAACTTCAGGATATGAAGAAAGAGCGAGTCTGAGGCGCTTGCTCAGGCTTTGTTCTCTGGATTTTGTATCAACGATGACCGTGGAATGTGGCGAGGCCTCATGGGTCATGGACGAATCTTCCTCTCTGTGGATATGGCCCGGTCCCAATGGTTTTTCGTCAATCTGTGGGATGGGAGGTCTCCTTTCAGGTTTGATACCTCAGGTGCCCCAAACAAAGAGGAATTCCAAAGCAGAGCCCTGGGGAAGAGTGAAGGGACTAGACAGTTGAGATCTGATGGCTCTGCGGGAGAAACCGGGGTGGCTGAGTTGAAATGGACTTTCTTGAGGATGGGGCCTAATGTGTGTTTGTGTCCATGAGGGCCTTGGAATGGAGGCTAGCCTGGAGGTTGTGTGAGTCCAGGCTGTGGGCACAGATGTCTGGAAACACAAACTCAGCTTATGAGTGGCGCCTAGTGTATGGCAGGCCGGATGTATAGCCCAAGAGGGAGCTCCTGGGCCTCTGAAACAAGGGCGAGTGGGAGGCGTTCCTTCAGGCTTTTGTCTCTGGATGTTGTGTCCAGGATAGCCGTGGATTGGACGGGTGGCCTCAGGGACTATGGACGAGTATCCCTGTCTGGGGATTTGTCCCAGCTCCCAAGAGTTTGGGGTCATTTTGTGTGAAGGGTGGAGTCGTGTTGTCTGGCTCATGTGTCTCTCCAAGAAAGGGATTCGAGAGCAGATCCCGCGGTACGGGCGGGGTGACTGGAAAACTCAAACACTGGTGAGGATTGGGTGCATAGCGGCCTGGCAAGCCCCATATGTGGGCTCTTGGTCCAGGCCCTGACAGGCCTTTCTTTGACATGGGGCTCATGCTGAGGGTCACAGTGTGAATTTGTGCTGCTGCACCCAAGGTTGGGCGTGGAATCATGGGACATGAAGGTTTCTCTCACCCTGAAGGTGTGATTCCATGCCAAGAGCAAGATTTACAGCCATGGGGAAGGAGGAGTTCTCTTTTGTGCTTGCGATACCCAGCTGTGTGGAGAATTGATATAATGTCTAGGTTCAGATATCTGAAAACCAAGGTTAGGAAGAGGTGACAGCATAAGACCATGGCGTGTCCGAAGTGCTGGGTGTGCGGCCAGCTGTCTCCTTGTCTGTCTGGACGTGTGGCTTCAGGCTGTGTCAGATGGAACTTAAGTGCCCAGAGCAGCCTATCCAGTTCGGGGCACGTCAAGGCCCGAGCAGGTTGATCCTCATCTGGGTTTTCTGGGGAACCCCACAGGGAAACGTTGTTCTTCCGTTGGGCAGACACTGGCTGGGATGTGGTTCTGGAGTTCCTAGTCCGGAGGGCTTGTTTGCCAGGAGTGTGAGGAAGGAAGTCTGAAAACACAAGCTAGCCTGAGGTTTGGGACCGAGGGCAGAGCAGGCCCACTCTGCAGAGGCTGTATCGAGATCTCCTGCACTGAGGTCATGTCAACTATGAGACGTGCCTCAGGCTACAGTTTTTGTCCAGCATGGCCTCTTCCTTAAGGGTGTGGGGGCTCCATGACGCCAGGGAGGTTTGCCTACGATGGGATTTGTGAACTACTCCAAACCTCAAGGTTTCCTTCTGCACGACTGTCGAGTCCTATTGGAGGGTTCCAGGAGGTCCCATATGGGAAGACTCGAGAGCAGGTGTCTAAGCATGGATGCCTGGGAATGCCACCTCATATTCCCACTCTTTAGTCAGGACAAGTCAGGCTCAATCTGCGGGCTCCTGGGTGAGCTACCCAGAAGGGAGAGTTGAAATGGACTCTCCTGAAGATGAGTCCTACTGTGGGTTGGTGGCCTGGGAGACCTTGGAATGTGGAGGTGGCTCAGGGACTCTGCAGGATTCTCCAACCTGAGGTGTTTGACACGGCTCCAACAAGGAAGCTTCCCATGTGGAGTCGAGAGGAGTTTTGTTCAGTGCCTCAGGAAAGCCCCATATACTTTTCTTCGAACCAAAGCCTCTGAGGAGTGACACCTGGACACCAAAGCAAGAGTTGAGATTAGGGCCTAAGGGCCTGGCCGGCTCAACCTTCTATCTCTGTTGACATCTGTGTGCATGCCTTGGTGGAGGTAGCTGCTCAGCTTGTGTCCGAATGCCCCTGTGTGTCCAGAGAGGCTCCCAGTAGTGGGATGTCCTCGGGGGCCTTGAGATTTCTCATATTCTGGAGGTGTGTGGCCAAAGGAATGGACACAGTTTCCCAGTAGAGAGAAGGCACGGTCCTGTGGTATGGCTCCAGAGGACCCAGCCTAGAGGCTGTGTTTGCCAGGGCTGTGGGGACAGATGTCTGAAAAAGCAAACTTGGCTCAGCTAGGGGCCAAGGTAATGGCAGGCCTGATCTCCAGTCCGTGAGGGGAGATCCTCTGGATATCAAAGGAGGGCAAGTGGGATGCATTCGCTCAGGATTTGTCTCTGGGTGTTGCGTTCACAGTGGCCGTTCAGGGTAGGGGGTGCTTCAGGGGCCGAGGAAGAGCCTTCCTCTCGGGGGATTGTCCAAGCTCCCAAGTGTTTTGGTTCATTCTGTGGGAAGGAAAGAGTACTGTATTCTGCCACAGGGGACCCCCCAGGAGAGGGACTCTAGAGCACAGCAGTGGCTTCCCTCAACTGGAATACACACCATCTAGTTAGTCCTGGGTTCCTATGGGCATGGCAAGCCACATATGCGGGCTCTTGGTCCAGTCACTGAGAGGCGTTACTTGAATAAGGTACTCATGCTGAGGGTCACCATGTGTGTTTGTGCCCAAGGCGGCCCTCACGCATGGGCGTGGCCTCATGGGTCATGCCGTTTTCTCCTACACTGAATGTTTGACTCACTGCCAGCAGCAAGGTTTCTTGCCATGGGGAAGGAGGGGTTCTGACTTGTGCATCAGGTTCCGCCCTGCTCAGGAATTGGAGATAAGGTCCAGGTTCCGATGACTGAAAACCCAGGTTGGGAATGGATGGTGGCCTAAGGCAGTGGCTGGTCCAATGTGCTGGGTGTGCAGCCAGCTGTGTCGGTGTCTGTTGGAAGGTCTGGGCTCAGGCAATTTGCGACAGAGCATCAGTGTTTAAGGTAGCCTATGCAATTGGGGTGTTGCCGATGGCCAAGCTGTTTGGTCCTCATTTGGGGTTCTGGGCAGCACCATAGACAATGTTTTTCTCCTGGAAGGCAGGCAGAGTGCTTCATTGTGGCCCCAGAATTTCCAGGAGGGTGGGTTTGTGGGCCCAGAATGTGAGGACAGAAGTCTGAAAACACAAGCTAGGGTGAGGAATGGAGCCAAGGGCAGAGCAGGCCCACTCTGCAGAGGCTGAATCAAAATCTCCTGCATCTGAAGTCAGGCTGAGGATCAGACGTTGGCTGAGGCTGGAGTTTTTGGCCATGATGGCACCTTCATGAAGCGGGGGCCTCATGAGGCCAGAAAGTTTTCCCACGCTGAGTTTGGAGGTTACCCCAACCACAAGGTTTCCTTCTGCGGGACATTCGAGTCCTGTTGCATGGCTCCAGGACATAGGATACGGAAGGACTGTAGAGCAGGGTTCGAAGGATGGATCCCTGTACAGCATGCCTCGCATTCCCATTGGCCATTAGCCACAAGATATGTTTGATCTGGTGCCTCTGGGGCACGCTACCCAGGGGGCTGAGTTGAAATGGCCTCTCCTGAGGATGCGTCATAATGTGCGTTTGAGTCCATGGAGACCTTGGAATGTGCTGGTTGTTCTGTGGCCCTGCGGAACTCTCCTACCTGAAGGGTTTGATACATCCCCAGTAAGTAAGCTTCCCATGAGAAGACAAGAGAGGTTTGGTTTGGTGCCTCAGAAAAGCTCCGTGTGCTGGTCTACGAAAACAGTCCTCTGAGGACCGACACATGGAAACCAAAGCTAAAGTTCAGATTAGGGCCTGGGGGCCTGTCCATTTCAACCTTCTGTCTCTGGGGACACTGTCTGAGAGTCTAAGTGGAGATAGATGCTCCGCTGGTGTCAGAGAGCCCTTCTTAGTCCAGGGTGGCCTACACTATTGATGGCCTCAGGGGCCTTGGAGCTTTTCCCTAACCTGTAGGGTTGTGGTCAATGGATTGGGCACAATTTCCTTGGAGAGGGCAGGCACAATCTTTCGCTGTGTCTCCAGAGGCCCTAGCCTGGAGGTTTTGTGGGTCCAGGCTGTGGGCACAAAAGTCTGAAAACACAAACTCAGCTCATGAGTGGCGCCTAGCGTATGGCAGGCCGGATGTACAGCCCGAGAGGGAGCTCCTGGGCCTCTGAAACAAGGGCGAATGGGAGGCGTTCCTTCAGGCTTTTGTCTCTGGATGTTGTGTCCGGGATAGCCGTGGATTGGAAAGGTGGCCTCAGGGACTATGGACGACTATCCCTCTCTGGGGATTTGTCCCAGCTCCCAAGAGTTTGGGGTCATTTTCTGGTAAGGGTGGAGTCGTGTTTTCTGACTCATGTGTCTCTCCAAGAAAGGGATTCCAGAGCAGAGCCCCAGGTACGGGCTGGGCGACTGGTAAACTCAAACACTGGTGAGGATTGTGTGTATGGGGGCTTGGAAAGCAAGCATGAGCGGGGCCTCATGGGCCACACTGGTTTCAACTAAACTTAACATTGGACAACATGCCAACCACAAGGTTTCTTGCCCTGGGGAAGGAATTCTGATTTCTGCATTAGGTTCAGGTCTGGGCAGTGAATAGAGATAAGGTCTAGGTTCTGAAGCCTGAAAACCGAGGTGGAAAGAGATGACGTCCTAAGGCCTTGGCGGCTCGATGTGCTCAGTGTGCGGCCAGCTGTCTTGGTGCGGCCAGGAGGTCTAGGCTCAGGCAGTGTCAGAAAGGGCATTAGTGCCCTGGTCAGCCTATGTATTTGGGGTACAGCCAAGGTAGGCACAGGCTGATCCTCACTTGGGGTTACTTGGTAGCCCCAGAGGGCAATGTATTTCTTCTGGAGGGCAGGCAGAGTGCTGCTTTGTAGTTCTGGATTGCCAAAATGGAGGGCTTCTGGGTCAGTAGTCTGAGGACAGAAGTCTGAGAACACTAGCTAGGCTTCAGTTTCTGGGTGAGGACATGGCAGGCACAATCTACAGAACTGAATAGAGATCTCGTGCATCTGAAGTCAGGGCGAGGATCAGACGATCGCTCAGGTTGGAGTATCTGACCCTGATAGCCCCTTCATAAAGGGGGGCATCACGAGGCCATGGCGGTTTTCCCACAATGGGAATTGTGAGAAGCTCCAAACCGCAAAGTGTCTTCTGCAGGACAATTGAGACCTGTTGTTGGCTCCAAGCCAATGATTCTGAGCAGGGTTCTAAGGATGGATGGCTGGGTAGCCCACCTCGCATTCCAATTGTCTCCTAGCATCAAGACAGGTTAGTTCCGCTGGATCTAGGGGAGAAACCGAGGAGGCTGAGTTGAAATGGACTCTCCTGTGGATGGGTCCTAATGTGCTTTTGTGTCTATGGAACCTTGGAAAGAGCGGTGGCACTGGGGACCTGAAGGGTTCTCCTAAACAGAGCCTTTGAAAACAGCTCCAACGTGCAAGTTTCCCATGTGTAGATGAGATGTTTTCTGATGGGTGAGTCAAGAAACAGCCTTTGCTGGTTTTGATCCAGGCCTCTGAGGAGAGATGCCTGGAAACCAAAGCAATGGATATGATTAGTGACTAGGGGTCTGTTCTTTGCTTTTTACCTCTGGGGACATCTGTCTATGGGTCTGAGTACAGGTAGGTGCTCAGATGGGCTCAGATTGCCCCTGTTTTACCTGGGAAGCCACCACTAATGAGATGGATCAGGGACTTTGGAGGTTTATCCTATTAGAAGGAATGTGGCCATTGGAATGGGCACACACAATTCCCTTGGAGAGGGCAAGTACAGTCCTCAGGTTTGGCTCCAGGGGCCTAAGACTGTAGGTTGTGTAGGCCAGGATTGTTTGGACAGTTGTCTGAAAACACAAACTTGGCTTATGTTTCAGGTCATAGGTATGGTAGGACTTATATACAGACCATGAGGAGAATATTTCGGGATTTGATAAAAGGGCGAGTGTGAGGCTCTTGCTCAAGTTTTTGTCTCTGGATATCTTGTCACTCATGGTCGTGAAATTTTTGGGTGACTTCATGGGAAATGGACGAGTCTTACTCCCTGGTGGTTTGGCCCAGTCCAAAGCGTTTGGGGTCACTCTGTGGGATAGAAGAAGTCCGTTTATTTTTTTTTTTTTGATGTTGTTTTCTTTTTAACCTCAGGTGTCCCACCAAATGAGGGATTCCAGAGTAGAGCCCTGGGGGGGGGTTGACTGGACAATCAGAAATCTGGTTAAAAATTGGGACCTAGGGACATATCAAGCCCATTATGACATCTAATGGTCCAGTCACTGAGAGGACTTACTAGAGGACAGGACTCATGCTGAGGGTCACAATGCGTGTTTATGCCCTTGTCGCACTCAAGAATGGGCGGGGCCTCAGGGTGAATGCTGGTTTCTTCTACACTGAACGTTGGACGACGTGCCAAACACAAGGTTTCTTACCATGGGTAAGGAGGTGTTCTGATTTCTGCATCACACTCACCCCTGGGCAGTGATTGGAGATAATGTCTCGTTTCTGAGGCCTGAAAACTGAGGTAGGGAAGAGATGATGACCTACGGCCTTGGCGGGTCTTATGTGCTCAGTTTGCGGTCTGCTTTCTGGGAGTTGGTCGGGAAGTCTGGGCTCAGGTTGTGTCCGACAGTGCATTAGTTCCCAGGTTAGACTATATAATTTGGGTGAAGTCGAGTGCTGTGGAGGTTTATCCTCATTGAAGGTGCCTGGGCAGCTCATGAGGCAATAATTTTTTTCTAGAGGGCAGGCAGAGTGTTGCATTGTGGGTCCGGAATTGCCAAACTTGAGGGCTTCGGGGCCAGGAGTGTGAGGACGGCAGTCTGAGAAGACTAGCTAGACTTGGTTTCAGGGCTAGGGCACGGCAGGTACCCCCTGCAGATCTGAACCAATACTCATGCATCTGAAGTCAGGGCGAGGATCAGACGTTGGCTCAGGTTGGAGTTTCTGTGCATGATGGCCGCTTCATGAAGGGAGCGGAATCTCAGGGCCATTGAGATTTTCCCACGTTGGGAGTTGTGGGATGCCACCTTCAAGGATACCTTCTGCGGGACAATTGAGGCCTGTTGGACAGCTCCAGGACATCCCATATGGAATGACTCCAGAGCACCGTTCGAGGCGGATGCCTGGGAAGCCCGCCTCGCATTCCAATTGTCTCCTAGCAACAAGACAATTTAGATCTGATGGCTCTGCGGAGCAACCGGGGTGGCTGAGTTGAAATGGACTTTCCTGAGGATGGGTCCTAATGTGTTTTTGTGTCCATGATGGCCCTGGAATGGGGCGGTGGCACCGGGACCCTGAAGTACTCTCCTATGCTTTGGACATGGCTCCCATGCATAGGTTTCCTTGTGGAGACGAGATGAGTTCTGCTGGGTGCCTCAGCAAAACCCTTATGCTCCTATTGGAATCAGGCTTTTGAGGAGACATGCCTGTAAAACAAGGCAATGGATCCTATTATGGCCTAGTGTCCTGTCTGGTTCAATCTTCTCCTCTGGGGACATCCATTTATGGTATGAGTGGAGGTAGATTATCAGCTGGTGTCAGACAGCCCTTGTTAGTTCCGGGCGACCTACGCTATTGGGATGGCCTCAGGGTCTTTGGAGGTTTCTCCTAATTTGTTCGATTTTGGACAATGGAATGGGCAGAATTCCCATGGATTGGTAGGCACAGTCCTAATGTGTGGCTCCAGGGGCCCCAGACTAGAGGATGTGTGGCCCAGGACTTTGAGGACAGAAGTCTGAAAACACAAACTCATCCTAGTTTTGGGGACATAGGTATGGCAGGCCCGATCTACAAACCATGAGAAGAACTCTTCAGGATATGAAGAAAGTGCGAGTCTGCGGTGTTTGCTCAGGTTTTTGTCTCTGGATTTTGTATCAGCGATGGCACAATCTACAGACCTGAATCGAGATCAGGTGCATCTGAAGTCAGGGCGAGGATCAGACGATCGCTCAAGTTGGTGTTTCTGTCCCTGATGGGCCCTTCACGAAGGGGCGGCATCACGAGGTCATGGGGATTTTCCCACGATGGGATTTGTGAGAAGCTCCAAACTGCAAAGTGTCTTCTGCAGGACAATTGAGACCTGTTGTTTGGCTCCAGGCCAATGATTCTGAGCAGGGTTCTAAGGATGAATGGCTGGGTAGCCCACCTCACATTCCAATTGTCTCCTAGAAACAAGATAGGTTAGATCTGCTGGATCTGGGGGAGCAACCGAGGAGAGTGAGTTGAAATGGACTCCCCTATGGATGGGTCCTAATGTGCTTTTGTTTCTATGGAGACCTTGGAATGAAGCCGTGGCTCTGGGGACCTGAAGGGTTCTCCTAAACAGAGGCTTTGACACAGCTCCAACGTGCAAGTTTCCCATGTTTAGATGAGATATTTTCTGATGGGTGAGTCAAGAAACAGCCATATGCTGGTTTTGAAATCCAGGCCTCTGAGGAGAGATGCCTGGAAACCAAAGCAATGGATATGATTAGTGCCTAGGGGCCTGTTCTTTCCTTTTTACCTCTGGGGACATCTGTCTATGGGTCTGAGTACAGGTAGGTGCTCAGAAGGGATCAGATTGCCCCTGTTTTACCTGGGAAGCCACCAATAATGAGATGGATCAGGGACTTTGGATGTTTATCCTATTAGAAGGGATGTGGCCATTGGAATGGGCACACACAATTCCCTTGGAGAGGGCAAGTACAGTCCTCAGGTTTGGCTCCAGGGGCCTGAGCCTGTAGGTTGAGTAGGCCAGGGCTGTTTGGACAGTTGTCTGAAAACACAAACTTGGCTTATGTTTCAGGTCATAGGTATGGCAGGACTTATCTACAGACCATGAGGAGAACTTTTTGGGATTTGATAAAAGGGCGAGTGTGAGGCTCTTGCTCAAGTTTTTGTCTCTGGATATCATGTCACTCATGGTCGTGAAATTTCTGGGTGACTTCATGGGAAATGGACGAGTCTTACTCCCTGGTGGTTTGGCCCAGTCCAAAGCGTTTGGGGTCACTCTGTGGAATGGAAGAAGTCCGTTTTTTTTTTTTTGATGTTGTTTTGTTTTTAACCTCAGGTGTCCCACCAAATGAGGGATTCCAGAGTAGAGCCCTGGGGGGGGGGGTTGACTGGACAATCAGAAATCTGGTTAAAAATTGGGACCTAGGGACATATCAAGCCCATTATGACATCTAATGGTCCAGTCACTGAGAGGACTTACTAGAGGACAGGACTCATGCTGAGGGTCACAATGCGTGTTTATGCCCTTGTCGCACTCAAGAATGGGCGGGGCCTCAGGGTGAATGCTGGTTTCTTCTACACTGAACGTTGGACGACGTGCCAACCACAAGGTTTCTTACCATGGGTAAGGAGGTGTTCTGATTTCTGCATCACACTCACCCCTGGGCAGTGATTGGAGATAATGTCTCGTTTCTGAGGCCTGAAAACTGAGGTAGGGAAGAGATGATGACCTACGGCCTTGGCGGGTCTTATGTGCTCAGTTTGCGGTCTGCTTTCTGGGAGTTGGTCGGGAAGTCCGGGCTCAGGTTGTGTCCGACAGTGCATTAGTTCCCAGGTTAGACTATATAATTTGGGTGAAGTCGAGTGCTGTGTAGGTTTATCCTCATTGAAGGTGCCTGGGCAGCTCATGAGGCAATAATTTTTTTCTAGAGGGCAGGCAGAGTGTTGCATTGTGGGTCCGGAATTGCCAAACTTGAGGGCTTCGGGGCCAGGAGTGTGAGGACGGCAGTCTGAGAAGACTAGCTAGACTTGGTTTCAGGGCTAGGGCACGGCAGGTACCCCCTGCAGATCTGAACCAATACTCATGCATCTGAAGTCAGGGCGAGGATCAGACGTTGGCTCAGGTTGGAGTTTCTGTGCATGATGGCCGCTTCATGAAGGGAGCGGAATCTCAGGGCCATTGAGATTTTCCCACGTTGGGAGTTGTGGGATGCCACCTTCAAGGATACCTTCTGCGGGACAATTGAGGCCTGTTGGACAGCTCCAGGACATCCCATATGGAATGACTCCAGAGCACCGTTCGAGGCGGATGCCTGGGAAGCCCGCCTCGCATTCCAATTGTCTCCTAGCAACAAGACAATTTAGATCTGATGGCTCTGCGGAGCAACCGGGGTGGCTGAGTTGAAATGGACTTTCCTGAGGATGGGTCCTAATGTGTTTTTGTGTCCATGATGGCCCTGGAATGGGGCGGTGGCACCGGGACCCTGAAGTACTCTCCTATGCTTTGGACATGGCTCCCATGCATAGGTTTCCTTGTGGAGACGAGATGAGTTCTGCTGGGTGCCTCAGCAAAACCCTTATGCTCCTATTGGAATCAGGCTTTTGAGGAGACATGCCTGTAAAACAAGGCAATGGATCCTATTATGGCCTAGTGTCCTGTCTGGTTCAATCTTCTCCTCTGGGGACATCCATTTATGGTATGAGTGGAGGTAGATTATCAGCTGGTGTCAGACAGCCCTTGTTAGTTCCGGGCGACCTACGCTATTGGGATGGCCTCAGGGTCTTTGGAGGTTTCTCCTAATTTGTTCGATTTTGGACAATGGAATGGGCAGAATTCCCATGGATTGGTAGGCACAGTCCTAATGTGTGGCTCCAGGGGCCCCAGACTAGAGGATGTGTGGCCCAGGACTTTGAGGACAGAAGTCTGAAAACACAAACTCATCCTAGTTTTGGGGACATAGGTATGGCAGGCCCGATCTACAAACCATGAGAAGAACTCTTCAGGATATGAAGAAAGTGCGAGTCTGCGGTGTTTGCTCAGGTTTTTGTCTCTGGATTTTGTATCAGCGATGGCACAATCTACAGACCTGAATCGAGATCAGGTGCATCTGAAGTCAGGGCGAGGATCAGACGATCGCTCAAGTTGGTGTTTCTGTCCCTGATGGGCCCTTCACGAAGGGGCGGCATCACGAGGTCATGGGGATTTTCCCACGATGGGATTTGTGAGAAGCTCCAAACTGCAAAGTGTCTTCTGCAGGACAATTGAGACCTGTTGTTTGGCTCCAGGCCAATGATTCTGAGCAGGGTTCTAAGGATGAATGGCTGGGTAGCCCACCTCACATTCCAATTGTCTCCTAGAAACAAGATAGGTTAGATCTGCTGGATCTGGGGGAGCAACCGAGGAGAGTGAGTTGAAATGGACTCCCCTATGGATGGGTCCTAATGTGCTTTTGTTTCTATGGAGACCTTGGAATGAAGCCGTGGCTCTGGGGACCTGAAGGGTTCTCCTAAACAGAGGCTTTGACACAGCTCCAACGTGCAAGTTTCCCATGTTTAGATGAGATATTTTCTGATGGGTGAGTCAAGAAACAGCCATATGCTGGTTTTGAAATCCAGGCCTCTGAGGAGAGATGCCTGGAAACCAAAGCAATGGATATGATTAGTGCCTAGGGGCCTGTTCTTTCCTTTTTACCTCTGGGGACATCTGTCTATGGGTCTGAGTACAGGTAGGTGCTCAGAAGGGATCAGATTGCCCCTGTTTTACCTGGGAAGCCACCAATAATGAGATGGATCAGGGACGTTGGATGTTTATCCTATTAGAAGGGATGTGGCCATTGGAATGGGCACACACAATTCCCTTGGAGAGGGCAAGTACAGTCCTCAGGTTTGGCTCCAGGGGCCTGAGCCTGTAGGTTGAGTAGGCCAGGGCTGTTTGGACAGTTGTCTGAAAACACAAACTTGGCTTATGTTTCAGGTCATAGGTATGGCAGGACTTATCTACAGACCATGAGGAGAACTTTTTGGGATTTGATAAAAGGGCGAGTGTGAGGCTCTTGCTCAAGTTTTTGTCTCTGGATATCATGTCACTCATGGTCGTGAAATTTCTGGGTGACTTCATGGGAAATGGACGAGTCTTACTCCCTGGTGGTTTGGCCCAGTCCAAAGCGTTTGGGGTCACTCTGTGGAATGGAAGAAGTCCGTTTTTTTTTTTTTGATGTTGTTTTGTTTTTAACCTCAGGTGTCCCACCAAATGAGGGATTCCAGAGTAGAGCCCTGGGGGGGGGGGTTGACTGGACAATCAGAAATCTGGTTAAAAATTGGGACCTAGGGACATATCAAGCCCATTATGACATCTAATGGTCCAGTCACTGAGAGGACTTACTAGAGGACAGGACTCATGCTGAGGGTCACAATGCGTGTTTATGCCCTTGTCGCACTCAAGAATGGGCGGGGCCTCAGGGTGAATGCTGGTTTCTTCTACACTGAACGTTGGACGACGTGCCAACCACAAGGTTTCTTACCATGGGTAAGGAGGTGTTCTGATTTCTGCATCACACTCACCCCTGGGCAGTGATTGGAGATAATGTCTCGTTTCTGAGGCCTGAAAACTGAGGTAGGGAAGAGATGATGACCTACGGCCTTGGCGGGTCTTATGTGCTCAGTTTGCGGTCTGCTTTCTGGGAGTTGGTCGGGAAGTCCGGGCTCAGGTTGTGTCCGACAGTGCATTAGTTCCCAGGTTAGACTATATAATTTGGGTGAAGTCGAGTGCTGTGTAGGTTTATCCTCATTGAAGGTGCCTGGGCAGCTCATGAGGCAATAATTTTTTTCTAGAGGGCAGGCAGAGTGTTGCATTGTGGGTCCGGAATTGCCAAACTTGAGGGCTTCGGGGCCAGGAGTGTGAGGACGGCAGTCTGAGAAGACTAGCTAGACTTGGTTTCAGGGCTAGGGCACGGCAGGTACCCCCTGCAGATCTGAACCAATACTCATGCATCTGAAGTCAGGGCGAGGATCAGACGTTGGCTCAGGTTGGAGTTTCTGTGCATGATGGCCGCTTCATGAAGGGAGCGGAATCTCAGGGCCATTGAGATTTTCCCACGTTGGGAGTTGTGGGATGCCACCTTCAAGGATACCTTCTGCGGGACAATTGAGGCCTGTTGGACAGCTCCAGGACATCCCATATGGAATGACTCCAGAGCACCGTTCGAGGCGGATGCCTGGGAAGCCCGCCTCGCATTCCAATTGTCTCCTAGCAACAAGACAATTTAGATCTGATGGCTCTGCGGAGCAACCGGGGTGGCTGAGTTGAAATGGACTTTCCTGAGGATGGGTCCTAATGTGTTTTTGTGTCCATGATGGCCCTGGAATGGGGCGGTGGCACCGGGACCCTGAAGTACTCTCCTATGCTTTGGACATGGCTCCCATGCATAGGTTTCCTTGTGGAGACGAGATGAGTTCTGCTGGGTGCCTCAGCAAAACCCTTATGCTCCTATTGGAATCAGGCTTTTGAGGAGACATGCCTGTAAAACAAGGCAATGGATCCTATTATGGCCTAGTGTCCTGTCTGGTTCAATCTTCTCCTCTGGGGACATCCATTTATGGTATGAGTGGAGGTAGATTATCAGCTGGTGTCAGACAGCCCTTGTTAGTTCCGGGCGACCTACGCTATTGGGATGGCCTCAGGGTCTTTGGAGGTTTCTCCTAATTTGTTCGATTTTGGACAATGGAATGGGCAGAATTCCCATGGATTGGTAGGCACAGTCCTAATGTGTGGCTCCAGGGGCCCCAGACTAGAGGATGTGTGGCCCAGGACTTTGAGGACAGAAGTCTGAAAACACAAACTCATCCTAGTTTTGGGGACATAGGTATGGCAGGCCCGATCTACAAACCATGAGAAGAACTCTTCAGGATATGAAGAAAGTGCGAGTCTGCGGTGTTTGCTCAGGTTTTTGTCTCTGGATTTTGTATCAGCGATGGCACAATCTACAGACCTGAATCGAGATCAGGTGCATCTGAAGTCAGGGCGAGGATCAGACGATCGCTCAAGTTGGTGTTTCTGTCCCTGATGGGCCCTTCACGAAGGGGCGGCATCACGAGGTCATGGGGATTTTCCCACGATGGGATTTGTGAGAAGCTCCAAACTGCAAAGTGTCTTCTGCAGGACAATTGAGACCTGTTGTTTGGCTCCAGGCCAATGATTCTGAGCAGGGTTCTAAGGATGAATGGCTGGGTAGCCCACCTCACATTCCAATTGTCTCCTAGAAACAAGATAGGTTAGATCTGCTGGATCTGGGGGAGCAACCGAGGAGAGTGAGTTGAAATGGACTCCCCTATGGATGGGTCCTAATGTGCTTTTGTTTCTATGGAGACCTTGGAATGAAGCCGTGGCTCTGGGGACCTGAAGGGTTCTCCTAAACAGAGGCTTTGACACAGCTCCAACGTGCAAGTTTCCCATGTTTAGATGAGATATTTTCTGATGGGTGAGTCAAGAAACAGCCATATGCTGGTTTTGAAATCCAGGCCTCTGAGGAGAGATGCCTGGAAACCAAAGCAATGGATATGATTAGTGCCTAGGGGCCTGTTCTTTCCTTTTTACCTCTGGGGACATCTGTCTATGGGTCTGAGTACAGGTAGGTGCTCAGAAGGGATCAGATTGCCCCTGTTTTACCTGGGAAGCCACCAATAATGAGATGGATCAGGGACTTTGGATGTTTATCCTATTAGAAGGGATGTGGCCATTGGAATGGGCACACACAATTCCCTTGGAGAGGGCAAGTACAGTCCTCAGGTTTGGCTCCAGGGGCCTGAGCCTGTAGGTTGAGTAGGCCAGGGCTGTTTGGACAGTTGTCTGAAAACACAAACTTGGCTTATGTTTCAGGTCATAGGTATGGCAGGACTTATCTACAGACCATGAGGAGAACTTTTTGGGATTTGATAAAAGGGCGAGTGTGAGGCTCTTGCTCAAGTTTTTGTCTCTGGATATCATGTCACTCATGGTCGTGAAATTTCTGGGTGACTTCATGGGAAATGGACGAGTCTTACTCCCTGGTGGTTTGGCCCAGTCCAAAGCGTTTGGGGTCACTCTGTGGAATGGAAGAAGTCCGTTTTTTTTTTTTTTTGATGTTGTTTTGTTTTTAACCTCAGGTGTCCCACCAAATGAGGGATTCCAGAGTAAAGCCCTAGGCGGGGGTGACTGGACAATCAGAAATCTGGTTAAAAATTGGGGCCTAGTGTCATACCAAACCCATTATGACAACTAATGGTCCAGTCACTGAGAGGACTTACTAGAAGAAAGGACCCATGCTGAGGGTCAAAATGAGTGTTTATACCCTTGTCACACTCAAGAATGGGCGGGGCCTCAAGGTGAATGCTGGTTTCTCCTACACTGAACGTTGCACGACGTGCCAACCACAAGGTTTCTTACCATGTGTAAGGAGGTGTTCTGATTTCTGCATCACACTCACCCCTGGGCAGTGATTGGAGATAATGTCTCGGTTCAGAGGCCTGAAAACTGAGATAGCGAAGAGATGATGACCTAAGGCCATGGTGGGTCTTATGTGCTCAGTGTGCGGTCTGCTTTCCGGGTGTTGATCAGGAGGTCCGGGCTCAGGTTTTGTCCGACAGTGCATTAGTGCTCAGGTTAGACTATATAATTTGGGTGAAGTAGAGTGCTGTGGAGGTTTATCCTCATTGAAGGTGCCTGGGAAGCTCATGAGGCAATAATTTTTTTCTAGAGGGCAGGCAGATTGCTGCATTGTGAGTCCGGAATTGCCAAACTTGAAGGCTTCAGGGCCAGGAATGTGAGGACCGAAGTTGAGAAGACAAGCTAGACTTGGGTTTCAGGGCGAGGGCACGGCAGGTACCCCCTGCAGATCTGAACCAATACTCATGCATCTGAATTCAGGGCGAGGATCAGACGTTGGCTCAGGTTGGAGTTTCCGTGCATGACGGCCGCTTCATGAATTGAGCGGAATCTCGAGGCCATTGAGTTTTTCCCACGTTGGGAGTTGTGGGATGTCCCCTTCAAGGATTCCTCCTGCGCGACAATTGAGACGTGTTGGACAGCTCCAGGACATCCTATATGGAATGACTCCATAGCACCGTTCGAGATGGATGCCTGGGAAGCCCGCCTCGCATTCCAATTGTCTCCTAGCAACAAGACAGTTTAGATCTGATGGCTCTGCGGGAGCAACCGGGGTGGCTGAGTTGAAATGGACTTTCCTGAGGATGGGTCCTAATGTGTTTTTGTGTCCATGAGGGCCTTGGAATGGGGCGGTGGCACCGGGACCCTGAAGTACTCTCCTATGCTTTGGACATGGCTCCCATGCACAGGTTTCCTTGAGGAGACGAGATGAGTTCTGCTGGGTGCCTCAGCAAAACCCCAATGCTCGTATTGGAATCAGGCTTTTGAGGAGACATGCCTGTAAACCAAGGCAATGGATCCTATTATGTCCTAGGGTCCTGTCTGGTTCAATCTTCTCCTTGGGGACATCCATTTATGATATGAGTGGAGGTAGATTATCAGTTGGTGTCAGACAGCCCTTATTTGTTCAAGGCGACCTACACTATTGGGATGGCCTCAGGGAATTTGGAGGTTTCTCCTAATTTTTACGATTTTGGACAATGGAATGGGCAGAATTCCCATGGATTGGTAGGGACAGTCCTAATGTGTGGCTCCAGGGGCCTCAGTCTGGAGGGTTTGTGGCCCTGGAATTTGAGGACAGAAGTCGGAAAACACAAACTCAGCTTAGGTATGGGGACGTAGGTATGGCAGGCCCGATCTACAAACCATGAGAAGAACTCTTCAGGATATGAAGAAAGTGCGAGTCTGAGGCACTTGCGCAGGTTTTGTCTCTGGATTTGTATCAGCGATGGCACAATCTACAAAACTGAATCGAGATCTTGTGCATCTAAAGTCAGGGCGAGGATCAGACGATCGCTCAAGTTGGTGTTTCTGTCCCTGATGGCCCCTTCACGAAGGGGCGGCATCACGAGGCCATGGGGGTTTTCCCACGATGAAATTTGTGAGAAACTCCAAACTGCAAAGTGTCTTCTGAAGGACAATTGAGACCTGTTGTTTGGCTCTAGGCCAATGATTTGAGCAGGTTCTAAGGATGCATGGCTGGGTAGCCCACCTCGCATTCCAATTGTCTCCTAGAAACAAGACACGTTAGATCTGCTGGATCTGGGGGAGCAACCGAGGAGGCTGAGTTGAAATGGACTCTCCTATGGATGGGTCCTAATGTGCTTTTGTGTCGATGGAGACCTTGGAATGAAGCGGTGACACTGGGGCCCTGAAGGGTTCTCCTAAACAGAGGCTTTGATACAGCTCCAACGTGCAAGTTTCCCAATGTAGATGAGATGTTTTCTGATGGGTGAGTCAAGAAACAGCCATATGCTGGTTTTGAAATCCAGGCCTCTGAGGAGAGATGCCTGGAAACCAAAGCAATGGATATGATTAGTGCCTAGGGGCCTGTTCTTTCCTTTTTACCTCTGGGGACATCTGTCTATGGGTCTGAGTGCAGGTAGGTACTCAGATGGGCTCAGATTGCCCCCTGTTTTACCTGGGAAGCCACCACTAATGAGATCGATCAGGGACTTTGGAGGTTTATCCTCTTAGAAGGGATGTGGCCATTGGAATGGGCACACACAATTCCCTTGGAGTGGGCAAGTACAGTCCTCAGGTTTGGCTCCAGGGGCCTGAGACTGTAGGTTGTGTAGGCCAGGGCTGTTTGGACAGTTGTCTGAAAACACAAACTTGGCTTATGTTTCAGGTCATAGGTATGGCAGGACTTATCTACAGACCATGAGGAGAACTTTTCGGGATTTGAGAGAATCGCGAATGTGAGGCTCTTGCTCAAGTTTTTGTCTCTGGATATCGTGTCACTCATGGTCGTGAAATTTCTGGGTGAATTCATGCCAAATGGACGAGTCTTACTCCCTGGTGGTTTGGACCAGTCCAAAGCGTTTGGGGTCACACTGTGGGATGGAATAAGTCCGTTTTTTTTTTTTTATGTTGTTTTCTCTTTAACCTCAGGTGTCTCACCAAATGAGGGATTCCAGAGTAGAGCCCTGGGGGGGGGTGACTGGACAATCAGAAATCTGGTTAAAAATTGGGGCTTAGGGACATATCAAGCCCATTATGACATCTAATGGTCCAGTCACTGAGAGGACTTACTAGAGGACAGGACTCATGCTGAGGGTCACAATGCGTGTTTATGCCCTAGTCGCACTCAAGAATGAGCGGGGCCTCAGGGTGAATGCTGGTCTCTCCTACACACTGTCCGTTGGACGACGTGCCACAAGGTTTCCTACAATGGGTAAGGAGGTGTTCTGATTTCTGCATCACACTCACCCCTGGGCAGGCATCGGTTCTGAGGCCTGAAAACTGAGGTAGGGAAGAGATGATGACCTAAGGCCATGGCGGGTCTTATGTGCTCAATGTGCGGTCTGTTTTCCGGGTGTTGGTCAGGAGGTCCGGGTTCAGGTAGTGTCCGACAGTGCATTAGTGCCCAGGTTAGACTATATAATTTGGGTGAAGTCGAGTGCTGTGGAGGTTTATCCTCATTGAAGGTGCCTGGGCAGCTCATGAGGCAATAATTTTTTTCAAGAGGGCAGGCAGAGTGCTGCATTGTCGGTCCGGAATTGCCAAACTTGAGGGCTTCCGTGCCAGGAGTGTGAGGACGGAAGTCTGAGAAGACAAGCTAGACTTGGGTTTCAGGGCGAGGGCACGGCAGGTACCCCCTGCAGATCTGAAACAATACGCATGCATCTGAAGTCAGGGCGAGGATCAGACGTTGGCTCAGGTTGGAGTTTCCGTGCATGAAGGCCGCTTCATGAAGGGAGCGGAATCTCGAGGCCATTGAGTTTTTCCCACGTTGGGAGTTGTGGGATGCCCCCTTCAAGGATTCCTTCTGCGCGACAATTGAGACCTGTTGGACAGCACCAGGACATCCCATATGGAATGACTCCAGAGCACAGTTCGAGGATGGATTCCTGGGAAGCCCGCCTCGCATTCCAATTGTCTCCTAGCAACAAGACAGTTTAGATCTGATCCCTCTGCGGGAGCAACCGAAGTGGTGGAGTTGATATGGACTTTCCTGATGATGGGTCCTAATGTGTTTTTGTGTCCATGAGGGCCTTGGAATGGGGCGGTGGCACTGGGACCCTGAACTACTCTCCTATGCTTTGGACATGGCTCCCATGCATAGGTTTCCTTGTGGAGACGAGATGAGTTCTGCTGGGTGCCTCAGCAAAACCCCTATGCTCGTATTGGAATCAGGCTTTTGAGGAGACATGCCTTTAAAACAAGGCAATGGATCCTATTATGGTCTAGGGTCCTGTCTGGTTCAATCTTCTCCTTGGTGACATCCATTTATGGTATGAGTGGAGGTCGATTATCAGCTGGTGTCAGACAGTCCTTGTTTGTTCCGGGCGACCTACACCATTGGGATGGCCTCAGGGACTTTGGAGGTTTCTCCTAATTTGTACGATATTGGACAATGGAATGGGCAGAATTCCCATGGATGGTAGGCACAGTCCTAATGTGTGGCTCCAGGGGCCGCAGCCTGGAGGGTGTGTGACCCTGGACTTTGAGGACAGAAGTCTGAAAACACAAACTCAGCTTAGGTATGGGGACGTAGGTATGGCAGGCCCGATCTACAAACCATGAGAAGAACTCTTCAGGATATGAAGAAAGTGCGAGTCTGAGGTGCTTGCTCAGGTTTTTGTCTCTGGATTATATATCAGCGATGGAACAATCTACAGACCTGAATCGAGATCTCGTGCATCTGAAATCAGGGCGAGGATCAGACGATCGCTCAAGTTGGTGTTTCTGTCCTTGATGGCCCCTTCACAAAGGGGCGGCATCACGAGGCCATGGGTGTTTTCCCACGATGGGATTTGTGAGAAGCTCCAATCTTCAAAGTGTCTTCTGCAGGACAATTGAGACCTGTTGTTTGGCTCCAGGCCAATGATTCTGAGCAGGGTTCTAAGGATGCATGGCTGGGTAGCCCACCTCACATTCCAATTGTCTCCTAGAAACAAGACAGGTTAGATCTGCTGGATCTGGGGGAGCAACCGAGGAGTCTGAGTTGAAATGGACTCTCCTATGGATGGGTCCTAATGTGCTTTTGTGTCGATGGAGACCTTGGAATGAAGCGGTGGCACTGGGGCCCTGAAGGGTTCTCCTAAACAGAGGCTTTGACACAGCTTCAACGTACAAGTTTCCCATGTGTAGATGAGATGTTTTCTAATGGGTGACTCAAGAAAGAGCTATATGCTGGTTTTGAAATCCAGGCCTCTGAGGAGAGATGCCTGGAAACCAAAGCAATTGATATGATTAGTGCCTAGGTGCCTGTTCTTTCCTTTTTACCTCTGGGGACATCTGTCTGTGGGTCTGAGAACAGGTAGGAGCTCAGATGGGCTCAGATTGCCCCTGTTTTACCTGGGAAGCCACCACTAATGAGATGGATCAGGGACTTTGGAGGTTTATCCTATTAGAAGGGATGTGGCCATTGGAATGGGCACACACAATTCCCTTGGAGAGGGCAAGTATATTTTTCAGGTTTGGCTCCAAGGGCCTGAGCTGTAGGTTGTGAAGTCCAGGGCTGTTTGGACAGTTGTCTGAAAATACAAACTTGGCTTATTTTTCAGGTCATAGGTATGGCAGGACTTATCTACAGACCATGAGGAGAACTTTTCGGGATTTGAGAAAAGGGCTAGTGTGAGGCTCTTGCTCAAGTTTTTGTCTCTGGATATCGTGTCACTCATGGTTGTGAAATTTCTGGGTGACTTCATGGGAAATGCACGAGTCTTACTCCCTGGTGGTTTGGACCAGTCCAAAGCGTTTGGGGTCACTCTGTGGGATGGAAGAAGTCCGTTGTTTTTTTTTTGATGTTGTTTTCTTTTTAACCTCAGGTGTCCCCCCAAATGAGGGATTCCAGAGTAGAGCCCTGGGGGTGGTGGGTGACTGGACAATCAGAAATCTGGTTAAAAATTGTGGCCTAGGGACATATCAAGCCCATTATGACATCTAATGGTCCAGTCACTGAGAGGACTTACTAGAGGACAGGACTCATGCTGAGGGTTACAATGCTTGTTTAAGCCCTTGTCCCACTCAAGAATGGGCGGGGCCTCAGGGTGAATGCTGGTTTCTCCTACACTGAACGTTGGACGACGTGCCAACCACAAGGTTTCTTACCGTGTGTAAGGAGGTGTTCTGATTTCTGCATCACACTCACCCCTGGACAGTTATTGGAGATAATGTCTCGGTTCTGAGGCCTGAAAACTGAGGTAGGGAAGAGATGATGACCTAAGGCCATGGCGGGTCTTATGTGCTCAGTGTGCGGTCTGCTTTCCGGGTGTTGGTCGGGAGGTCCGGGCTTAGGTTGTGTCCGACAGTGCATTAAGGCCCAGGTTAGAATATATACTTAGGGTAAAGTCCAGTGCTGTGGAGGTTTATCCTCATTGAAGGTGCCTGGGCAGCTCATGAGGCAATAATTTTTTTCTAGAGGGCAGGCAGAGTGCTGCATTGTGGGTCCGGAATTGCCAAACATGAGGGCTTCGGGGCCAGGAGTGTGAGGACGGATGTCTGAGAAGACAAGCTAGACTTGGGTTTCAGGGCGAGGGCACGGCAGGTACCCCCTGCAGAACTGAACCAATACACATGCGTCTGAAGTCAGGGCGAGGATCAGACGTTGGCTCAGGTTGGAGTTTCCGTGCATGACGGCCGCTTCATGAATGGAGCGGAATCTCGAGGCCACTGAAGTTTTCCCACGTTGGGAGTTGTGGGATGCCCCCTTCAAGGATTCCTTCTGCGGGACAATTGAGACCTTTTGGACAGCTCCAGGACATCCCATATGGAATGACTCCAGAGCACCGTTCGAGGATGGATGCCTGGGAAGCCCACCTCGCATTCCAATTGTCTCCTAGTAACAAGACAGTTTAGATCTGACGGCTCTGCGGGAGCATCGGGGGTGGCTGAGTTGAAATGGACTTTCCTGAGGATCGGTCGTAATGTGTTTTTGTGTCCATGAGGGCCTTGGAATGGGGCGGTGGCACCGGGACCATGAAGTACTCTCCTATGCTTTGGACATGGCTCCCATGCATAGGTTTCCTTGTGGAGACGAGATGAGTTCTGCTGGGTGCCTCAGCAAAACCCCTATGCTCGTATTGGATTCAGGCTTTTGAGGAGACATGTCTGTAAAACAAGGCAATGGATCCTATTATGGCCTAGGGTCCTGTCTGGTTCAATCATTTCCTTGGGGACATCCATTTATGGTATGAGTGGAGGTCGATTATCAGCTGGTGTCAGACAGCCCTTGTTTGTTCCGGGCGACCTACACTATTGGGATGGCCTCAGGGACTTTGGAGGTTTCTCCTAATTTGTACGATTTTGGACAATGGAATGGGCAGAATTCCCATGGATTGTTAGGCACAGTCCTAATGTGTGGCTCCAGGGGCCCCATTCTGGAGGGTGTGTGTCCCAGGACTTTGAGGACAGAAGTCTGAAAACACAAACTCAGCTTAGGTTTGGGGACGTAGGTATGGCAGGCCTGAGCTACAAACCTTGAGAAGAACTCTTCAGGATATGAAGAAAGTGCGAGTCTGAGGCGCTTGCTCAGTTTTTTGTCTCTGGATTTTGTATCAGCGACGGCACAATCTACAGACGTGAATCGAGATCTCGTGCATCTGAAGTCAGGGCGAGGATCAGACGATCGCTGAAGTTTGTGTTTCTGTCCCTGATGGCCCCTTCACGAAGGGGCGGCATCACGAGGCCATGGGGGTTTTCCCACGATGGGAGTTGTGAGAAGCTCCAAACTGCAAAGTGTCTTCTGAGGACATTTGAGTCCTTTTTTTTCCCTCCAGGCCAATGATTCTGAGCAGGGTTCTAAGGATGCATGGCTGGGTAGCCCACCTCGCATTCCTATTGTCTCCTAGGAACAAGACAGGTTATCTGCTGGATCGGGGGAGCAACCGAGGAGGCTGAGTTGAAATGGACTCTCCTTTGGATGGGTCCTAATGTGCTTTTGTGTCTATGGAGACCTTGGAATGAAGCGGGGGCACTGGGGCCCTGAAGGGTTCTTCTAAACAGAGGCTTTGACACAGCTCCAACGTGCAAGTTTCCCAAGGGTAGATGAGATGTTTTCTGATGGGTGACTCAAGAAAGAGCTATATGCTGGTTTTGAAATCCAGGCCTCTGAGGAGAGATGCCTGGAAACCAAAGCAATGGATATGACTAGTGCCTAGGGGCCTGTTCTTTCCTTTTTACCTCTGGGGATATCTGTCTATTGGTGTGAGTACAGGTAGGTGCTCAGATGGGCTCAGATTGCCCCTGTTTTACTTGGGAAGCCACCACTATTGAGATGGATCAGGGACTTTGGAGATTTATCCTATTAGAAGGGATGTGGCCATTGGAATGGGCACACACAATTCCCTTGGAGAGGGCAAGTACAGTCCTCAGGTTTGGCTCCAGTGGCCTGAGCCTGTAGGTTGTGTAGGCCAGGGCTGTTTGGACAGTTGTCTGAAACAACAAACTTGGCTTATGTTTCAGGTTATAGGTATGGCAGGACTTAAACTACAGACCATGAGGAGAACTTTTCGGAATTTGAGAAAAGGGCGAGTGTGAGGCTCTTGCTCAAGTTTTTGTCTCTGGATATCGTGTCACTCATGGTCGTGAAATTTCTGGGTGACTTCATGGGAAATGGACGAGTCTTACTCCCTGGTGGTTTGGACCAGTCCAAAGCGTTTGGGGTCACTCTGTGGGATGGAAGAAGTCCGTTTTTTTTTTTTTTTGATGTTGTTTTCTTTTTAACCTCAGGTGTCTCACCTAATGACGGATTCCTGAGTAGAGCCCTGGGGGGGGGGGGTGACTGGACATTCAGAAATCTGGTTAAAAATTGGCGCCTAGGGACATATCAAGCCCATTATGACATCTAATGGTCCAGTCACTGAGAGGACTTACTAGAGGACAGGACTCATGCTGAGGGTTACAATGCGTGTTTAAGCCCTTGTCCCACTCAAGAATGGGCGGGGCCTCAGGGTGAATGCTGGTTTCTCTTACACTGAATGTTGGACGACGTGCCAACCACAAGGTTTCTTACCGTGTGTAAGGAGGTGTTCTGATTTCTGCATCACACTCACCCCTGGACAGTTATTGGAGATAATGTCTCGGTTCTGAGGCCTGAAAACTGAGGTAGGGAAGAGATGATGACCTAAGGCCATGGCGGGTCTTATGTGCTCAGTGTGCGGTCTGCTTTCCGGGTGTTGGTCGGGAGGTCCGGGCTTAGGTTGTGTCCGACAGTGCATTAAGGCCCAGGTTAGAATATATACTTAGGGTAAAGTCCAGTGCTGTGGAGGTTTATCCTCATTGAAGGTGCCTGGGTAGCTCTTTAGGCAATAATTTTTTTCTAGAGGGCAGGCAGAGTGCTGCATTGTGGGTCCGGAATTGCCAAACATGAGGGCTTCGGGGCCAGGAGTGTGAGGACGGAAGTCTTAGAAGACAAGCTAGACTTGGGTTTCAGGGCGAGGGCACGGCAGGTACCCCCTGCAGAACTGAACCAATACAGATGCGTCTGAAGTCAGGGCGAGGATCAGACGTTGGCTCAGGTTGGAGTTTCCGTGCATGACAGCCGCTTCATGAATGGAGCGGAATCTCGAGGCCACTGAAGTTTTCCCACGTTGGGATTTGTGGGATGCCCCCTTCAAGGATTCCTTCTGCGGGACAATTGAGACCTTTTGGACAGCTCCAGGACATCCCATATGGAATGACTCCAGAGCACCGTTCGAGGATGGATGCCTGGGAAGCCCGCCTCACATTCCAATTGTCTCCTAGTAACAAGACAGTTTAGATCTGACGGCTCTGCGGGAGCATCGGGGGTGGCTGAGTTGAAATGGACTTTCCTGAGGATCGGTCGTAATGTGTTTTTGTGTCCATGAGGGCCTTGGAATGGGCGGTGGCACCGGGACCTTGAGTACTCTCCTATGCTTTGGACATGGCTCCCATGCATAGGTTTCCTTGTGGAGACGAGATGAGTTCTGTTGAGTGCCTCAGCAAAACCCCTATGCTCGTATTGGAATCAGGCTTTTGAGGAGACATGTCTGTAAAACAAGGCAATGGATCCTATTATGGCCTAGGGTCCTGTCTGGTTCAATCTTCTCCTCTGGGGACATCCATTTATGGTATGAGTGGAGGTCGATTATCAGCTGGTGTCAGACAGCCCTTGTTTGTTCCAGGCGACCTACACTATTGGGATGGCCTCAGGGACTTTGGAGGTTTCTCTTAATTTGTACGATTTTGGACAATGGAATGGGCAGAATTCCCATGGATTGTTAGGTACAGTCCTAATGTGTGGCTCCAGGGGCCCCAGCCTGGAGGGTGTGTGGCCCAGGACTTTGAGGACAGAAGTCTGAGAACACAAACTCAGCTTAGGTTTGGGGACGTAGGTATGGCAGGCCTGAGCTACAAACCTTGAGAAGAACTCTTCAGGATATGAAGAAAGTGCGAGTCTGAGGCGCTTGCTCAGGTTTTTGTCTCTGGATTTTGTATCAGCGACGGCACAATCTACAAACGTGAATCGAGATCTCGTGCATCTGAAGTCAGGGCGAGGATCAGACGATCGCTGAAGTTTGTGTTTCTGTCCCTGATGGCCCCTTCACGAAGGGGCGGCATCACGAGGCCATGGGGGTTTTCCCACGATGGGAGTTGTGAGAAGCTCCAAACTGCAAAGTGTCTTCTGAGGACATTTGAGTCCTTTTTTTTCCCTCCAGGCCAATGATTCTGAGCAGGGTTCTAAGGATGCATGGCTGGGTAGCCCACATCGCATTCCTATTGTCTCCTAGGAACAAGACAGGTTATCTGCTGGATCGGGGGAGCATCCGAGGAGGCTGAGTTGAAATGGACTCTCCTTTGGATGGGTCTAATGTGCTTTTGTGTCTATGGAGACCTTGGAATGAAGCGGGGGCACTGGGGCCCTGAAGGGTTCTTCTAAACAGAGGCTTTGACACAGCTCCAACGTCAAGTTTCCCAAGGGTAGATGAGATGTTTTCTGATGGGTGACTCAAGAAAGAGCTATATGCTGGTTTTGAAATCCAGGCCTCTGAGGAGAGATGCCTGGAAACCAAAGCAATGGATATGACTAGTGCCTAGGGGCCTGTTCTTTCCTTTTTACCTCTGGGGATATCTGTCTATTGGTGTGAGTACAGGTAGGTGCTCAGATGGGCTCAGATTGCCCCTGTTTTACTTGGGAAGCCACCACTATTGAGATGGATCAGGGACTTTGGAGATTTATCCTATTAGAAGGGATGTGGCCATTGGAATGGGCACACACAATTCCCTTGGAGAGGGCAAGTACAGTCCTCAGGTTTGGTTCCAGTGGCCTGAGCCTGTAGGTTGTGTAGGCCAGGGCTGTTTGGACAGTTGTCTGAAACAACAAACTTGGCTTATGTTTCAGGTCATAGGTATGGCAGGACTTAAAATACAGACCATGAGGAGAACTTTTCGGGATTTGAGAAAAGGGCGAGTGTGAGGCTCTTCTCAAGTTTTTGTCTCTGGATATCGTGTCACTCATGGTCGTGAAATTTCTGGGTGACTTCATGGGAAATGGACGAGTCTTACTCCCTGGTGGTTTGGACCAGTCCAAAGCGTTTGGGGTCACTCTGTGGGATGGAAGAAGCCCGTATTTTTTTTTTTTTGATGTTGTTTTCTTTTTAACCTCAGGTGTCTCACCTAATGACGGATTCCTGAGTAGAGCCCTGGGGGGGGGGTGACTGGACATTCAGAAATCTGGTTAAAAATTGGCGCCTAGGGACATATCAAGCCCATTATGACATCTAATGGTCCAGTCACTGAGAGGACTTACTAGAGGACAGGACTCATGCTGAGGCTTACAATGCGTGTTTAAGCCCTTGTCCCACTCAAGAATGGGCGGGGCCTCAGGGTGAATGCTGGTTTCTTTTACACTGAACGTTGGACGACGTGCCAACCACAAGGTTTCTTACCGTGTGTAAGGAGGTGTTCTGATTTCTGCATCACACTCACCCCTGGACAGTTATTGGAGATAATGTCTCGGTTCTGAGGCCTGAAAACTGAGGTAGGGAAGAGATGATGACCTAAGGCCATGGCGGGTCTTATGTGCTCAGTGTGCGGTCTGCTTTCCGGGTGTTGGTCGGGAGGTCCGGGCTTAGGTTGTGTCCGACAGTGCATTAAGGCCCAGGTTAGAATATATACTTAGGGTAAAGTCCAGTGCTGTGGAGGTTTATCCTCATTGAAGGTGCCTGGGTAGCTCTTTAGGCAATAATTTTTTTCTAGAGGGCAGGCAGAGTGCTGCATTGTGGGTCCGGAATTGCCAAACATGAGGGCTTCGGGGCCAGGAGTGTGAGGACGGAAGTCTTAGAAGACAAGCTAGACTTGGGTTTCAGGGCGAGGGCACGGCAGGTACCCCCTGCAGAACTGAACCAATACAGATGCGTCTGAAGTCAGGGCGAGGATCAGACGTTGGCTCAGGTTGGAGTTTCCGTGCATGACGGCCGCTTCATGAATGGAGCGGAATCTCGAGGCCACTGAAGTTTTCCCACGTTGGGAGTTGTGGGATGCCCCCTTCAAGGATTCCTTCTGCGGGACAATTGAGACCTTTTGGACAGCTCCAGGACATCCCATATGGAATGACTCCAGAGCACCGTTCGAGGATGGATGCCTGGGAAGCCCGCCTCGCATTCCAATTGTCTCCTAGTAACAAGACAGTTTAGATCTGACGGCTCTGCGGGAGCATCGGGGGTGGCTGAGTTGAAATGGACTTTCCTGAGGATCGGTCGTAATGTGTTTTTGTGTCCATGAGGGCCTTGGAATGGGCGGTGGCACCGGGACCTTGAGTACTCTCCTATGCTTTGGACATGGCTCCCATGCATAGGTTTCCTTGTGGAGACGAGATGAGTTCTGCTGAGTGCCTCAGCAAAACCCCTATGCTCGTATTGGAATCAGGCTTTTGAGGAGACATGTCTGTAAAACAAGGCAATGGATCCTATTATGGCCTAGGGTCCTGTCTGGTTCAATCTTCTCCTCTGGGGACATCCATTTATGGTATGAGTGGAGGTCGATTATCAGCTGGTGTCAGACAGCCCTTGTTTGTTCCGGGCGACCTACACTATTGGGATGGCCTCAGGGACTTTGGAGGTTTCTCTTAATTTGTACGATTTTGGACAATGGAATGGGCAGAATTCCCATGGATTGTTAGGTACAGTCCTAATGTGTGGCTCCAGGGGCCCCAGCCTGGAGGGTGTGTGGCCCAGGACTTTGAGGACAGAAGTCTGAGAACACAAACTCAGCTTAGGTTTGGGGACGTAGGTATGGCAGGCCTGAGCTACAAACCTTGAGAAGAACTCTTCAGGATATGAAGAAAGTGCGAGTCTGAGGCGCTTGCTCAGGTTTTTGTCTCTGGATTTTGTATCAGCGACGGCACAATCTACAAACGTGAATCGAGATCTCGTGCATCTGAAGTCAGGGCGAGAATCAGACGATCGCTGAAGTTTGTGTTTCTGTCCCTGATGGCCCCTTCACGAAGGGGCGGCATCACGAGGCCATGGGGGTTTTCCCACGATGGGAGTTGTGAGAAGCTCCAAACTGCAAAGTGTCTTCTGAGGACATTTGAGTCCTTTTTTTTCCCTCCAGGCCAATGATTCTGAGCAGGGTTCTAAGGATGCATGGCTGGGTAGCCCACATCGCATTCCTATTGTCTCCTAGGAACAAGACAGGTTATCTGCTGGATCGGGGGAGCATCCGAGGAGGCTGAGTTGAAATGGACTCTCCTTTGGATGGGTCTAATGTGCTTTTGTGTCTATGGAGACCTTGGAATGAAGCGGGGGCACTGGGGCCCTGAAGGGTTCTTCTAAACAGAGGCTTTGACACAGCTCCAACGTGCAAGTTTCCCAAGGGTAGATGAGATGTTTTCTGATGGGTGACTCAAGAAAGAGCTATATGCTGGTTTTGAAATCCAGGCCTCTGAGGAGAGATGCCTGGAAACCAAAGCAATGGATATGACTAGTGCCTAGGGGCCTGTTCTTTCCTTTTTACCTCTGGGGATATCTGTCTATTGGTGTGAGTACAGGTAGGTGCTCAGATGGGCTCAGATTGCCCCTGTTTTACTTGGGAAGCCACCACTATTGAGATGGATCAGGGACTTTGGAGATTTATCCTATTAGAAGGGATGTGGCCATTGGAATGGGCACACACAATTCCCTTGGAGAGGGCAAGTACAGTCCTCAGGTTTGGCTCCAGTGGCCTGAGCCTGTAGGTTGTGTAGGCCAGGGCTGTTTGGACAGTTGTCTGAAACAACAAACTTGGCTTATGTTTCAGGTCATAGGTATGGCAGGACTTAAAATACAGACCATGAGGAGAACTTTTCGGGATTTGAGAAAAGGGCGAGTGTGAGGCTCTTGCTCAAGTTTTTGTCTCTGGATATCGTGTCACTCATGGTCGTGAAATTTCTGGGTGACTTCATGGGAAATGGACGAGTCTTACTCCCTGGTGGTTTGGACCAGTCCAAAGCGTTTGGGGTCACTCTGTGGGATGGAAGAAGCCCGTTTTTTTTTTTTTTTTGATGTTGTTTTCTTTTTAACCTCAGGTGTCTCACCTAATGACGGATTCCTGAGTAGAGCCCTGGGGGGGGGGTGACTGGACATTCAGAAATCTGGTTAAAAATTGGGGCCTAGGGACATATCAAGCCCATTATGACATCTAATGGTCCAGTCACTGAGAGGACTTACTAGAGGACAGGACTCATGCTGAGGCTTACAATGCGTGTTTAAGCCCTTGTCCCACTCATGAATGGGCGGGGCCTCAGGGTGAATGCTGGTTTCTCCTACACTGAACGTTGGACGACGTCCCAACCACAAGGTTTCTTACCGTGTGTAAGGAGGTGTTCTGATTTCTGCATCACACTCACCCCTGGACAGTTATTGGAGATAATGTCTCGGTTCTGAGGCCTGAAAACTGAGGTAGGGAAGAGATGATGACCTAAGGCCATGGCGGGTCTTATGTGCTCAGTGTGCGGTCTGCTTTCCGGGTGTTGGTCGGGAGGTCCGGGCTTAGGTTGTGTCCAACAGTGCATTAAGGCCCAGGTTAGAATATATACTTAGCGTAAAGTCCAGTGCTGTGGAGGTTTATCCTCATTGAAGGTGCCTGGGCAGCTCATGAGGCAATAATTTTTTTCTAGAGGGCAGGCAGAGTGCTGCATTGTGGGTCCGGAATTGCCAAACATGAGGGCTTCGGGGCCAGGAGTGTGAGGACGGAAGTCTGAAAAGACAAGCTAGACTTGGGATTCAGGGCGAGGGCACGGCAGGTACCCCTGCAGATCTGAACCAATACTCATGCATCTGAATCAGGGGGAGGATCAGACGTTGGCTCAGGTTGGAGTTTCTGTGCATGATGGCCATTTCATGAAAGGAGTGGAATCTCGAGGCCATTGAGGTTTTCCCACGTTGGGAGTTTTGGGATGCCCCCTTCAAGGATTCCTTCTGCGAGACAATTGAGACCTGTTGGACAGCTCCAGGACATCCCATATGGAATGACTCCAGAGCACCGTTCGAGGATGGATGCCTGGAAGCCAGCTTCGCATTCCAATTGTCTCCTAGCAACAAGACAGTTTAGATCTGATGGCTCTGCGGGAGCAACCGGGGTGGCTGAGTTGAAATGGACTTTCCTGAGGATGGGTCCTAATGTGTTTTTGTGTCCATGAGGGCCTTGGAATGGGGCGGTGGCACCGGGACCCTGAAGTACTCTTCTATGCTTTGGACATGGCTCCCATGCACAGGATTCCATGTGGAGACGAGATGAGTTCTGCTGAGTGCCTCAGCAAAACCCCTATGCTCGTATTGGAATCAGGCTTTTGAGGAGACATGCCTGTAAACCAAGGCAATGGATCCTATTATGGCCTAGGGTCCTGTCTGGTTCAATCTTCTCCTCTGGGGACATCCATTTATGGTATGAGTGGAGGTAGATTATCAGCTGGTGTCAGACAGCCCTTGTTTGTTCCGGGCGACCTAGACTATTGGGATGGCCTCAGGGACTTTGGAGGTTTCTCCTAATTTGTACGATTTTGGACAATGGAATGGGCAGAATTCTCATGGATTGGTAGGCACAGTCCTAATGTATGGCTCCAGGGGCCCCAGCCTGGAGGGTGTGTGGCCCAGGACTTTGAGGACAGAAGTGTGAAAACACAAACTCAGCTTAGGATGGGGACGTAGGTATGGCAGGACCGATCTACAAACCATGAGAAGAAATCTTCAGGATATGAAGAAAGTGCGAGTCTGAGGCGCTGGCTCAGGTTTTTGTCTCTGGATTTTGTATCAGCGATGGCACAATCTACAGACCTGAATCGAGATCTCGTGCATCTGAAGTCAGGGCGAGGATCAGACGATCGCTCAAGTTGGTGTTTCTGTCCCTGATGGCCCCTTCACAAAGGGGGGCATCACGAGGCCATGGGGGTTTTCCCACGATGGGATTTGTGAGAAGCTCCAAACTGCAAAGTGTCTTCTGCAGGACAATTGATACCTGCTGTTTGGCTCCAGGCCAATGATTCTGAGCAGGGTTTTAAGGATGCATGGCTGGGTAGCCCACCTCGCATTCCAATTGTCTCCTAGACACAAGACAGGTTAGATCTGCTGGATCTGGGGGAGCAACCGAGGAGGCTGAGTTGAAATGGACTCTCCTATGGATGGGTCCTAATGTGCTTTTGTGTCGATGGAGACCTTGGAATGAAGCGGTGGCACTGGGGCCCTGAAATGTTCTCCTAAACAGATGCTTTGACACAGCTCCAACGTGCAAGTTTCCCATGTGTAGATGAGATGTTTTCTGATGGGTGAGTCAAGAAACAGCCATATGCTGGTTTTGAAATCCAGGCCTCTGAGGAGAGATGCCTGGAAACCAAAGCAATGGATATGATTAGTGCCTAGGGGCCTGTTCTTTCCTTTTTACCTCTGGGGACATCTGTCTATGGGTCTGAGTACAGGTAGGTGCTCAGATGGGCTCAGATTGCCCCTGTTTTACCTGGGAAGCCACCACTAATGAGATGGATCAGCGACTATGGAGGTTTATCGTATTAGAAGGGATGTGGCCATTGGAATGGGCACACACAATTCCCTTGGAGAGTGCAAGTACAGTCCTCAGGTTTGGCTCCAGGGGCCTGAGCCTATAGGTTGTGTAGGCCAGGGCTGTTTGGACAGTTGTCTGAAAACACAAACTTGGCTTATGTTTCAGGTCATAGGTATGGCAGGACTTATCTACAGACCATGAGGAGAACTTTTCGGGATTTGAGAAAAGGACGAGTGTGAGGCTCTTGCTCAAGTTTTTGTCTCTGGATATCGTGTCACTCATGGTCGTGAAATTTCTGGGTGACTTCATTGGAAATGGACGAGTCTTACTCCCTGGTGGTTTGGACCAGTCCAAAGCGTTTGGGGTCACTCTGTATGATGGAAGAGGTCCGTTTTTTTTTTTTATTGATGTTGTTTTCTTTTTAACCTCAGGTGTCTCACCTAATGAGGGATTCCTGAGTAGAGCCCTTGAAGGGGGGGGGCTGGACATTCAGAAATCTGGTTAAAAATTGGGGCCTAGGGACTTATCAAGCCCATTATGACATCTAATGGTCCAGTCACTGAGAGGACTTACTAGAGGACAGGACTCATGCTGAGGGTCACAATGCGTGTTTATGCCCTTGTCGCACTCAAGATTGGGCGGGTCCTCAGGGTGAATGCCTGTTTCTCCTACACTGAACGTTGGACGACGTGCCAACCACAAGGTTTCTTACCATGGGTAAGGAGGTGTTCTGATTTCTGCATCACACTCACCCCTGGGCAGTGATTGGAGATAATGTCTCGGTTCTGAGGCCTGAAAACTGAGGTAGGGAAGAGATGATGACCTAAGGCCATGGCAGGGCTTATGTACTCAGTGTGCTCTGTTCTTTCCGGGTGTTGGTCAGGAGGTCCGGGCTCAGGTTGTGTCCGACAGTGCATTAGTGCCCAGGTTAGACTATATAATTTGTGTGAAGTCGTGTGCTGTGGAGGTTTATCATCATTGAAGGTGCCTGTGCAGCTCATGATGCAATAATTTTTTTCTAGGGGGCAGGCAGAGTGCTGCATTGTGGGTCCGGAATTGCCAAACTTGAGGGCTTCGGGGCCAGGAGTGTGAGGACGGAATTCTGAGAAGACAAGCTAGACTTGGGTTTCAGTGCGAGGGCACGGCAGGTTCACCCTGCAGATCTGAACCAATACTCATGCATCTGAAGTCAGGGCGAGGATCAGACGTTGGCTCAGGTTGGACATTCCGTGCATTGACGGCCGCTTCATGAAAGGAGCGGAATCTCGAGGCCATTGAGGTTTTCCCACGTTGGGGGTTTTGGGATGCCCCCTTCAAGGATTCCTTCTGCGGGACAATTGAGACCTGTTGGACAGCTCCAGGACATCCCATATGGAATGACTCCAGAGCACCGTTCAAGGATGGATGCATGGGAAGCCCGCCTCACATTCCAATTGTCTCCTAGCAACAAGACAGTTTAGATCTGATGGCTCTGCGGGAGCAACCGGGGTGGCTGAGATGAAATGGACTCTCCTGAGGATTGGTCCTAATGTTTTTTTGTGTCCATGAGGGCCTTGGAATGGGGCGGTGGCACCGGGACTCTGAAGTACTCTCCTATGCTTTGGACATGGCTCCCATGCACAGGTTTCCTTGTGGAGACGAGATGAGTTCTGCTGGGTGCCTCAGCAAAACCCCTATGCTCGTATTGGAATCAGGCTTTTGAGGATACATGCCTGGAAACCAAGGCAATGGATCCTATTATGGCCTAGGGTCCTGTCTGGTTCAATCTTCTCCTCTGGGGACATCCATTTATGGTATGAGTGGAGGTCGATTATCAGCTGGTGTCAGGCAGCCCTTGTTTGTTCCGGGCGACCTACACTATTGGGATGGCCTCAGGGACTTTGGAGGTTTCTCCTAATTTGTACGATTTTGGACAATGGAATGGGCAGAATTCCCATGGATTGTTAGGTACAGTCCTAATGTGTGGCTCCAGGGGCCCCAGCCTGGAGGGTGTGTGGCCCAGGACTTTGAGGACAGAAGTCTGAAAACACAAACTCAGCTTAGGTTTGGGGACGTAGGTATGGCAGGCCTGAGCTACAAACCTTGAGAAGAACTCTTCAGGATATGAAGAAAGTGCGAGTCTGAGGCGCTTGCTCAGGTTTTTGTCTCTGGATTTTGTATCAGCGACGGCACAATCTACAGACGTGAATCGAGATCTCGTGCATCTGAAGTCAGGGCGAGGATCAGACGATCGCTGAAGTTTGTGTTTCTGTCCCTGATGGCCCCTTCACGAAGGGGCGGCATCACGAGGCCATGGGGGTTTTCCCACGATGGGAGTTGTGAGAAGCTCCAAACTGCAAAGTGTCTTCTGAGGACATTTGAGTCCTTTTTTTTCCCTCCAGGCCAATGATTCTGAGCAGGGTTCTAAGGAGGCATGGCTGGGTAGCCCACCTCGCATTCCTATTGTCTCCTAGGAACAAGACAGGTTATCTGCTGGATCGGGGGAGCAACCGAGGAGGCTGAGTTGAAATGGACCCTCCTTTGGACGGGTCCGAATGTGCTTTTGTGTCTATGGAGACCTTGGAATGAAGCGGGGGCACTGGGGTCCTGAAGGGTTCTTCTAAACAGAGGCTTTGACACAGCTCCAACGTGCAAGTTTCCCAAGGGTAGATGAGATGTTTTCTGATGGGTGACTCAAGAAAGAGCTATATGCTGGTTTTGAAATCCAGGCCTCTGAGGAGAGATGCCTGGAAACCAAAGCAATGGATATGATTAGTGCCTAGGGGCCTGTTCTTTCCTTTTTACCTCTGGGGACATCTGTCTATTGGTGTGAGTACAGGTAGGTGCTCAGATGGGCTCAGATTGCCCCTGTTTTACTTGGGAAGCCACCACTATTGAGATGGATCAGGGACTTTGGAGATTTATCCTATTAGAAGGGATGTGGCCATTGGAATGGGCACACACAATTCCCTTGGAGAGGGCAAGTACAGTCCTCAGGTTTGGCTCCAGTGGCCTGAGCCTGTAGGTTGTGTAGGCCAGGGGTGTTTGGACAGTTGTCTGAAACAACAAACTTGGCTTATGTTTCAGGTCATAGGTATGGCAGGACTTAAACTACAGACCATGAGGAGAACTTTTCGGGATTTGAGAAAAGGGCGAGTGTGAGGCTCTTGCTCAAGTTTTTGTCTCTGGATATCGTGTCACTCATGGTCGTGAAATTTCTGGGTGACTTCATGGGAAATGGACGAGTCTTACTCCCTGGTGGTTTGGACCAGTCCAAAGCGTTTGGGGTCACTCTGTGGGATGGAAGAAGCCCGTTTTTTTTTTTTTTGATGTTGTTTTCTTTTTAACCTCAGGTGTCTCACCTAATGACGGATTCCTGAGTAGAGCCCTGGGGGGGGTGACTGGACATTCAGAAATCTGGTTAAAAATTGGCGCCTAGGGACATATCAAGCCCATTATGACATCTAATGGTCCAGTCACTGAGAGGACTTACTAGAGGACAGGACTCATGCTGAGGCTTACAATGCGTGTTTAAGCCCTTGTCCCACTCAAGAATGGGCGGGGCCTCAGGGTGAATGCTGGTTTCTCCTACACTGAACGTTGGACGACGTCCCAACCACAAGGTTTCTTACCGTGTGTAAGGAGGTGTTCTGATTTCTGCATCACACTCACCCCTGGACAGTTATTGGAGATAATGTCTCGGTTCTGAGGCCTGAAAACTGAGGTAGGGAAGAGATGATGACCTAAGGCCATGGCGGGTCTTATGTGCTCAGTGTGCGGTCTGCTTTCCGGGTGTTGGTCGGGAGGTCCGGGCTTAGGTTGTGTCCGACAGTGCATTAAGGCCCAGGTTAGAATATATACTTAGGGTAAAGTCCAGTGCTGTGGAGGTTTATCCTCATTGAAGGTGCCTGGGCAGCTCATGAGGCAATAATTTTTTTCTAGAGGGCAGGCAGAGTGCTGCATTGTGGGTCCGGAATTGCCAAACATGAGGGCTTCGGGGCCAGGAGTGTGAGGACGGAAGTCTGAAAAGACAAGCTAGACTTGGGATTCAGGGCGAGGGCACGGCAGGTACCTCTGCAGATCTGAACCAATACTCATGCATCTGAATCAGGGGGAGGATCAGACGTTGGCTCAGGTTGGAGTTTCTGTGCATGATGGCCGTTTCATGAAAGGAGTGGAATTTCGAGGCCATTGAGGTTTTCCCACGTTGGGAGTTTTGGGATGCCCCCTTCAAGGATTCCTTCTGCGAGACAATTGAGGCCTGTTGGACAGCTCCAGGACATCCCATATGGAATGACTCCAGAGCACCGTTCGAGGATGGATGCCTGGAAGCCAGCTTCGCATTCCAATTGTCTCCTAGCAACAAGACAGTTTAGATCTGATGGCTCTGCGGGAGCAACCGGGGTGGCTGAGTTGAAATGGACTTTCCTGAGGATGGGTCCTAATGTGTTTTTGTGTCCATGAGGGCCTTGGAATGGGGCGGTGGCACCGGGACCCTGAAGTACTCTTCTATGCTTTGGACATGGCTCCCATGCACAGGATTCCATGTGGAGACGAGATGAGTTCTGCTGAGTGCCTCAGCAAAACCCCTATGCTCGTATTGGAATCAGGCTTTTGAGGAGACATGCCTGTAAACCAAGGCAATGGATCCTATTATGGCCTAGGGTCCTGTCTGGTTCAATCTTCTCCTCTGGGGACATCCATTTATGGTATGAGTGGAGGTAGATTATCAGCTGGTGTCAGACAGCCCTTGTTTGTTCCGGGCGACCTACACTATTGGGATGGCCTCAGGGACTTTGGAGGTTTCTCCTAATTTGTACGATTTTGGACAATGGAATGGGCAGTATTCTCATGGATTGTTAGGCACAGTCCTAATGTGTGGCTCCAGGGGCCGCAGCCTGGAGGGTGTGTGGCCCAGGACTTTGAGGACAGAAGTCTGAAAACACAAACTCAGCTTAGGATGGGGACGTAGGTATGTCAGGACCGATCTACAAACCATGAGAAAAAATCTTCAGGATATGAAGAAAGTGCGAGTCTGAGGCGCTGGCTCAGGTTTTTGTCTCTGGATTTTGTATCAGCGATGGCACAATCTACAGACCTGAATCGAGATCTCATGCATCTGAATCCAGGGCGAGGATCAGACGATCGCTCAAGTTGGTGTTTCTGTCCCTGATGGCCCCTTCACAAAGGGGGGGCATCACGAGGCCATGGGGGTTTTCCCACGATGGGATTTGTGAGAAGCTCCAAACTGCAAAGTGTCTTCTGCAGGACAATTGATACCTGCTGTTTGGCTCCAGGCCAATGATTCTGTGCAGGGTTCTAAGGATGCATGGCTGGGTAGCCCACCTCGCATTCCAATTGTCTCCTAGACACAAGACAGGTTAAATCTGCTGGATCTGGGGGAGCAACCGAGGAGGCTGAGTTGAAATGGACTCTCCTATGGATGGGTCCTAATGTGCTTTTGTGTCGATGGAGACCTTGGAATGAAGCAGTGGCACTGGGGCCCTGAAATGTTCTCCTAAACAGATGCTTTGACACAGCTCCAACATGCAAGTTTCCCATGTGTAGATGAGATGTTTTCTGATGGGTGAGTCAAGAAACAGCCATATGCTGGTTTTGAAATCCAGGCCTCTGAGGAGAGATGCCTGGAAACCAAAGCAATGGATATGATTAGTGCCTAGGGGCCTGTTCTTTCCTTTTTACCTCTGGGGACATCTGTCTATGGGTCTGAGTACAGGTAGGTGCTCAGATGGGCTCAGATTGCCCCTGTTTTACCTTAGAAGCCACCACTAATGAGATGGATCAGGGACTTTGGAGGTTTATCGTATTAGAAGGGATGTGGCCATTGGAATGGGCACACACAATTCCCTTGGAGAGGGCAAGTACAGTCCTCAGGTTTGGCTCCAGGGGCCTGAGCCGATAGGTTGTGTAGGCCAGGGCTGTTTGGACAGTTGTCTGAAAACACAAACTTGGCTTATGTTTCAGGTCATAGGTATGGCAGGACTTATCTACAGACCATGAGGAGAACTTTTCGGGATTTGAGAAAAGGACGAGTGTGAGGCTCTTGCTCAAGTTTTTGTCTCTGGATATCGTGTCACTCATGGTCGTGAAATTTCTGGGTGACTTCATTGGAAATGGACGAGTCTTACTCCCTGGTGGTTTGGACCAGTCCAAAGCGTTTGGGGTCACTCTGTGGGATGGAAGAGGTCCGTTTTTTTTTTTTATTGATGTTGTTTTCTTTTTAACCTCAGGTGTCTCACCTAATGAGGGATTCCTGAGTAGAGCCCTTGGGGGTGTGACTGGACATTCAGAAATCTGGTTAAAAATTGGGGCCTAGGGACATATCAAGCCCATTATGACATCTGATGGTCCAGTCACTGAGAGGACTTACTAGAGGACAGGACTCATGCTGAGGGTCACAATGCGTGTTTATGCCCTTGTCGCACTCAAGATTGGGCGGGCCTCAGGGTGAATGCTGGTTTCTCCTACACTGAACGTTGGACGACGTGCCAACCACAAGGTTTCTTACCATGGGTAAGGAGGTGTTCTGATTTCTGCATCACACTCACCCCTGGGCAGTGATTGGAGATAATGTCTCGGTTCTGAGGCCTGAAAACTGAGGTAGGGAAGAGATGATGACCTAAGGCCATGGCACGGCTTATGTACTCAGTGTGCTCTGTTCTTTCCGGGTGTTGGTCAGGAGTTCCGGGCTCAGGTTGTGTCCGACAGTGCATTAGTGCCCAGGTTAGACTATATAATTTGTGTGAAGTCGTGTGCTGTGGAGGTTTATCATCATTGAAGGTGCCTGTGCAGCTCATGATGCAATAATTTTTTTCTAGGGGGCAGGCAGAGTGCTGCATTGTGGGTCCGGAATTGCCAAACTTGAGGGCTTCGGGGCCAGGAGTGTGAGGACGGAATTCTGAGAAGACAAGCTAGACTTGGGTTTCAGGGCGAGGGCACGGCAGGTTCACCCTGCAGATCTGAACCAATACTCATGCATCTGAAGTCAGGCGAGGATCAGACGTTGGCTCAGGTTGGACATTCCGTGCATTGACGGCCGCTTCATGAAAGGAGCGGAATCTCGAGGCCATTTAGGTTTTCCCACGTTGGGAGTTTTGGGATGCCCCCTTCAAGGATTCCTTCTGCGGGACAATTGAGACCTGTTGGACAGCTCCAGGACATCCCATATGGAATGACTCCAGAGCACCGTTCAAGGATGGATGCATGGGAAGCCCGCCTCACATTCCAATTGTCTCCTAGCAACAAGACAGTTTAGATCTGATGGCTCTGCGGGAGCAACCGGGGTGGCTGAGATGAAATGGACTTTCCTGAGGATTGGTCCTAATGTTTTTTTGTGTCCATGAGGGCCTTGGAATGGGGCGGTGGCACCGGGACTCTGAAGTACTCTCCTATGCTTTGGACATGGCTCCCATGCACAGGTTTCCTTGTGGAGACGAGATGAGTTCTGCTGGGTGCCTCAGCAAAACCCCTATGCTCGTATTGGAATCAGGCTTTTGAGGATACATGCCTGTAAACCAAGGCAATGGATCCTATTATGACCTAGGGTCCTGTCTGGTTCAATCTTCTCCTCTGGGGACATCCATTTATGGTATGAGTGGAGGTCGATTATCAGCTGGTGTCAGACAGCCCTTGTTTGTTCCGGGCGACCTACACTATTGGGATGGCCTCAGGGACTTTGGAGGTTTCTCCTAATTTGTACGATTTTGGACAATGGAATGGGCAGAATTCCCATGGATTGTTAGGTACAGTCCTAATGTGTGGCTCCAGGGGCCCCAGCCTGGAGGGTGTGTGTCCCAGGACTTTGAGGACAGAAGTCTGAAAACACAAACTCAGCTTAGGTTTGGGGACGTAGGTATGGCAGGCCTGAGCTACAAACCTTGAGAAGAACTCTTCAGGATATGAAGAAAGTGCGAGTCTGAGGCGCTTGCTCAGGTTTTTGTCTCTGGATTTTGTATCAGCGACGGCACAATGTACAGACGTGAATCGAGATCTCGTGCATCTGAAGTCAGGGCGAGGATCAGACGATCGCTGAAGTTTGTGTTTCTGTCCCTGATGGCCCCTTCACGAAGGGGCGGCATCACGAGGCCATGGGGGTTTTCCCACGATGGGAGTTGTGAGAAGCTCCAAACTGCAAAGTGTCTTCTGAGGACATTTGAGTCCTTTTTTTTCCCTCCAGGCCAATGATTCTGAGCAGGGTTCTAAGGATGCATGGCTGGGTAGCCCACCTCGCATTCCTATTGTCTCCTAGGAACAAGACAGGTTATCTGCTGGATCGGGGGAGCAACCGAGGAGGCTGAGTTGAAATGGACTCTCCTTTGGATGGGTCCTAATGTGCTTTTGTGTCTATGGACACCTTGGAATGAAGCGGGGGCACTGGGGCCCTGAAGTGTTCTTCTAAACAGAGGCTTTGATACAGCTCCAACGTGCAAGTTTCCCAAGGGTAGATGAGATGTTTTCTGATGGGTGACTCAAGAAAGAGCTATATGCTGGTTTTGAAATCCAGGCCTCTGAGGAGAGATGCCTGGAAACCAAAGCAATGGATATGATTAGTGCCTAGGGGCCTGTTCTTTCCTTTTTACCTCTGGGGACATCTGTCTATTGGTCTGAGTACAGGTAGGTGCTCAGATGGGCTCAGATTGCCCCTGTTTTACTTGGGAAGCCACCACTATTGAGATGGATCAGGGACTTTGGAGATTTATCCTATTAGAAGGGATGTGGCCATTGGAATGGGCACACACAATTCCCTTGGAGAGGGCAAGTACAGTCCTCAGGTTTGGCTCCAGTGGCCTGAGCCTGTAGGTTGTGTAGGCCAGGGCTGTTTGGACAGTTGTCTGAAACAACAAACTTGGCTTATGTTTCAGGTCATAGGTATGGCAGGACTTAAACTACAGACCATGAGGAGAACTTTTCGGGATTTGAGAAAAGGGCGAGTGTGAGGCTCTTGCTCAAGTTTTTGTCTCTGGATATCGTGTCACTCATGGTCGTGAAATTTCTGGGTGACTTCATGGGAAATGGACGAGTCTTACTCCCTGGTGGTTTGGACCAGTCCAAAGCGTTTGGAGTCACTCTGTGGGATGGAAGAAGCCCGTTTTTTTTTTTTTTGATGTTGTTTTCTTTTAACCTCAGATGTCTCACCTAATGACGGATTCCTGAGTAGAGCCCTGGGGGGGGGGTGACTGGACATTCAGAAATCTGGTTAAAAATTGGCGCCCAGGGACATATCAAGCCCATTATGACATCTGATGGTCCAGTCACTGAGAGGACTTACTAGAGGACAGGACTCATGCTGAGGCTTACAATGCGTGTTTAAGCCCTTGTCCCACTCAAGAATGGGCGGGGCCTCAGGGTGAATGCTGGTTTCTCCTACACTGAAGGTTGGACGACGTGCCAACCACAAGGTTTCTTACCGTGTGTAAGGAGGTGTTCTGATTTCTGCATCACACTCACCCCTGGACAGTTATTGGAGATAATGTCTCGGTTCTGAGGCCTGAAAACTGAGGTAGGGAAGAGATGATGACCTAAGGCCATGGCAGGGCTTATGTGCTCAGTGTGCGGTCTGCTTTCCGGGTGTTGGTCGGGAGGTCCGGGCTTAGGTTGTGTCCGACAGTGCATTAAGGCCCAGGTTAGAATATATACTTAGGGTAAAGTCCAGTGCTGTGGAGGTTTATCCTCATTGAAGGTGCCTGGGCAGCTCATGAGGCAATAATTTTTTTCTAGAGGGCAGGCAGAGTGCTGCATTGTGGGTCCGGAATTGCCAAACATGAGGGCTTCGGGGCCAGGAGTGTGAGGACGGATGTCTGAAAATACAAGCTAGACTTGGGATTCAGGGCGAGGGCACGGCAGGTACCCCTGCAGATCTGAACCAATTCTCATGCATCTGAATCAGGGGGAGGATCAGACGTTGGCTCAGGTTGGAGTTTCTGTGCATGATGGCCGTTTCATGAAAGGAGTGGAATCTCGAGGCCATTGAGGTTTTCCCACGTTGGGAGTTTTGGGATGCCCCCTTCAAGGATTCCTTCTGCGAGACAATTGAGACCTGTTGGACAGCTCCAGGACATCCCATATGGAATGACTCCAGAGCACCGTTCGAGGATGGATGCCTGGAAGCCAGCTTCGCATTCCAATTGTCTCCTAGCAACAAGACAGTTTAGATCTGATGGCTCTGCGGGAGCAACCGGGGTGGCTGAGTTGAAATGGACTTTCCTGAGGATGGGTCCTAATGTGTTTTTGTGTCCATGAGGGCCTTGGAATGGGGCGGTGGCACCGGGACCCTGAAGTACTCTTCTATGCTTTGGACATGGCTCCCATGCACAGGATTCCATGTGGAGACGAGATGAGTTCTGCTGAGTGCCTCAGCAAAACCCCTATGCTCGTATTGGAATCAGGCTTTTGAGGAGACATGCCTGTAAACCAAGGCAATGGATCCTATTATGGCCTAGGGTCCGGTCTGGTTCAATCTTCTCCTCTGGGGACATCCATTTATGGTATGAGTGGAGGTAGATTATCAGCTGGTGTCAGACAGCCCTTGTTTGTTCCGGGCGACCTACACTATTGGGATGGCCTCAGGGACTTTGGAGGTTTCTCCTAATTTGTACGATTTTGGACAATGGAATGGGCAGAATTCTCATGGATTGGTAGGCACTGTCCTAATGTGTGGCTCCAGGGGCCGCAGCCTGGAGGGTGTGTGGCCCTGGACTTTGAGGACTGAAGTCTGAAAACACAAACTCAGTTTAGGTATGGGGACGTAGGTATGGCAGGACCGATCTACAAACCATGAGAAGAAATCTTCAGGATATGAAGAAAGTGTGAGTCTGAGGCGCTGGCTCAGGTTTTTGTCTCTGGATTTTGTATCAGCGATGGCACAATCTACAGACCTGAATCGAGATCTCGTGCATCTGAAGTCAGGGCGAGGATCAGACGATCGCTCAAGTTGGTGTTTCTGTCCCTGATGGCCCCTTCACAAAGGGGGGGCATCACGAGGCCATGGGGGTTTTCCCACGATGGGATTTGTGAGAAGCTCCAAACTGCAAAGTGTCTTCTGCAGGACAATTGATACCTGCTGTTTGGCTCCAGGCCAATGATTCTGAGCAGGGTTCTAAGGATGCATGGCTGGGTAGCCCACCTCGCATCCCAATTGTCTCCTAGACACAAGACAGGTTAGATCTGCTGGATCTGGGGGAGCAACCGAGGAGGCTGAGTTGAAATGGACTCTCCTATGGATGGGTCCTAATGTGCTTTTGTGTCGATGGAGACCTTGGAATGAAGCGGTGGCACTGGGGCCCTGAAATGTTCTCCTAAACAGATGCTTTGACACAGCTCCAACGTGCAATTTTCCCATGTGTAGATGAGATGTTTTCTGATGGGTGAGTCAAGAAACAGCCATATGCTGGTTTTGAAATCCAGGCCTCTGAAGAGAGATGCCTGGAAACCAAAGCAATGGATATGATTAGTGCCTAGGGGCCTGTTCTTTCCTTTTTACCTCTGGGGACATCTGTCTATGGGTCTGAGTACAGGTAGGTGCTCAGATGGGCTCAGATTGCGCCTGTTTTACCTGGGAAGCCACCACTAATGAGATGGATCAGGGACTTTGGAGGTTTATCGTATTAGAAGGGATGTGGCCATTGGAATGGGCACACACAATTCCCTTGGAGAGGGCAAGTACAGTCCTCAGGTTTGGCTCCAGGGGCCTGAGCCTATAGGTTGTGTAGGCCAGGGCTGTTTGGACAGTTGTCTGAAAACACAAACTTGGCTTATGTTTCAGGTCATAGGTATGGCAGGACTTATCTACAGACCATGAGGAGAACTTTTCGGGATTTGAGAAAAGGACGAGTGTGAGGCTCTTGCTCAAGTTTTTGTCTCTGGATATCGTGTCACTCATGGTCGTGAAATTTCTGGGTGACTTCATTGGAAATGGACGAGTCTTACTCCCTGGTGGTTTGGACCAGTCCAAAGCGTTTGGGGTCACTCTGTGGGATGGAAGAGGTCCGTTTTTTTTTTTTATTGATGTTGTTTTCTTTTTAACCTCAGGTGTCTCACCTAATGAGGGATTCCTGAGTAGAGCCCTTGGGGGGGGGTGACTGGACATTCAGAAATCTGGTTAAAAATTGGGGCCTAGGGACATATCAAGCCCATTATGACATCTGATGGTCCAGTCACTGAGAGGACTTACTAGAGGACAGGACTCATGCTGAGGGTCACAATGCGTGTTTATGTCCTTGTCGCACTCAAGATTGGGCGGGCCTCAGGGTGAATGCTGGTTTCTCCTACACTGAACGTTGGACGACGTGCCAACCACAAGGTTTCTTACCATGGGTAAGGAGGTGTTCTGATTTCTGCATCACACTCACCCCTGGGCAGTGATTGGAGATAATGTCTCGGTTCTGAGGCCTGAAAACTGAGGTAGGGAAGAGATGATGACCTAAGGCCATGGCAGGGCTTATGTACTCAGTGTGCTCTGTTCTTTCCGGGTGTTGGTCAGGAGGTCCGGGCTCAGGTTGTGTCCGACAGTGCATTAGTGCCCAGGTTAGACTATATAATTTGTGTGAAGTCGTGTGCTGTGGAGGTTTATCATCATTGAAGGTGCCTGTGCAGCTCATGATGCAATAATTTTTTTCTAGGGGGCAGGCAGAGTGCTGCATTGTGGGTCCGGAATTGCCAAACTTGAGGGCTTCGGGGCCAGGAGTGTGAGGACGGAATTCTGAGAAGACAAGCTAGACTTGGGTTTCAGGGCGAGGGCACGGCAGGTTCACCCTGCAGATCTGAACCAATACTCATGCATCTGAAGTCAGGGCGAGGATCAGACGTTGGCTCAGGTTGGACATTCCGTGCATTGACGGCCGCTTCATGAAAGGAGCGGAATCTCGAGGCCATTGAGCTTTTCCCACGTTGGGAGTTTTGGGATGCCCCCTTCAAGGATTCCTTCTGCGGGACAATTGAGACCTGTTGGACAGCTCCAGGACATCCCATATGGAATGACTCCAGAGCACCGTTCAAGGATGGATGCATGGGAAGCCCGCCTCACATTCCAATTGTCTCCTAGCAACAAGACAGTTTAGATCTGATGGCTCTGCGGGAGCAACCGGGGTGGCTGAGATGAAATGGACTTTCCTGAGGATTGGTCCTAATGTTTTTTTGTGTCCATGAGGGCCTTGGAATGGGGCGGTGGCACCGGGACTCTGAAGTACTCTCCTATGCTTTGGACATGGCTCCCATGCACAGGTTTCCTTGTGGAGACGAGATGAGTTCTGCTGGGTGCCTCAGCAAAACCCCTATGCTCGTATTGGAATCAGGCTTTTGAGGATACATGCCTGTAAACCAAGGCAATGGATCCTATTATGACCTAGGGTCCTGTCTGGTTCAATCTTCTCCTCTGGGGACATCCATTTATGGTATGAGTGGAGGTCGATTATCAGCTGGTGTCAGACAGCCCTTGTTTGTTCCGGGCGACCTACACTATTGGGATGGCCTCAGGGACTTTGGAGGTTTCTCCTAATTTGTACGATTTTGGACAATGGAATGGGCAGAATTCCCATGGATTGTTAGGTACAGTCCTAATGTGTGGCTCCAGGGGCCCCAGCCTGGAGGGTGTGTGTCCCAGGACTTTGAGGACAGAAGTCTGAAAACACAAACTCAGCTTAGGTTTGGGGACGTAGGTATGGCAGGCCTGAGCTACAAACCTTGAGAAGAACTCTTCAGGATATGAAGAAAGTGCGAGTCTGAGGCGCTTGCTCAGGTTTTTGTCTCTGGATTTTGTATCAGCGACGGCACAATGTACAGACGTGAATCGAGATCTCGTGCATCTGAGTCAGGGCGAGGATCAGACGATCGCTGAAGTTTGTGTTTCTGTCCCTGATGGCCCCTTCACGAAGGGGCGGCATCACGAGGCCATGGGGGTTTTCCCACGATGGGAGTTGTGAGAAGCTCCAAACTGCAAAGTGTCTTCTGAGGACATTTGAGTCCTTTTTTTTCCCTCCAGGCCAATGATTCTGAGCAGGGTTCTAAGGATGCATGGCTGGGTAGCCCACCTCGCATTCCTATTGTCTCCTAGGAACAAGACAGGTTATCTGCTGGATCGGGGGAGCAACCGAGGAGGCTGAGTTGAAATGGACTCTCCTTTGGATGGGTCCTAATGTGCTTTTGTGTCTATGGACACCTTGGAATGAAGCGGGGGCACTGGGGCCCTGAAGTGTTCTTCTAAACAGAGGCTTTGATACAGCTCCAACGTGCAAGTTTCCCAAGGGTAGATGAGATGTTTTCTGATGGGTGACTCAAGAAAGAGCTATATGCTGGTTTTGAAATCCAGGCCTCTGAGGAGAGATGCCTGGAAACCAAAGCAATGGATATGATTAGTGCCTAGGGGCCTGTTCTTTCCTTTTTACCTCTGGGGACATCTGTCTATTGGTCTGAGTACAGGTAGGTGCTCAGATGGGCTCAGATTGCCCCTGTTTTACTTGGGAAGCCACCACTATTGAGATGGATCAGGGACTTTGGAGATTTATCGTATTAGAAGGGATGTGGCCATTGGAATGGGCACACACAATTCCCTTGGAGAGGGCAAGTACAGTCCTCAGGTTTGGCTCCAGTGGCCTGAGCCTGTAGGGTGTGTAGGCCAGGGCTGTTTGGACAGTTGTCTGAAACAACAAACTTGGCTTATGTTTCAGGTCATAGGTATGGCAGGACTTAAACTACAGATCATGAGGAGAACTTTTCAGGATTTGAGAAAAGGGCGAGTGTGAGGCTCTTGCTCAAGTTTTTGTCTCTGGATATCGTGTCACTCATGGTCGTGAAATTTCTGGGTGACTTCATGGGAAATGGACGAGTCTTACTCCCTGGTGGTTTGGACCAGTCCAAAGCGTTTGGGGTCACTCTGTGGGATGGAAGAAGCCTGTTTTTTTTTTTTTTTGATGTTGTTTTCTTTTTAACCTCAGATGTCTCACCTAATGACGGATTCCTGAGTAGAGCCCTGGGGGGGGGGTGACTGGACATTCAGAAATCTGGTTAAAAATTGGCGCCTAGGGACATATCAAGCCCATTATGACATCTGATGGTCCAGTCACTGAGAGGACTTACTAGAGGACAGGATTCATGCTGAGGCTTACAATGCGTGTTTAAGCCCTTGTCCCACTCAAGAATGGGCGGGGCCTCAGGGTGAATGCTGGTTTCTCCTACACTGAAGGTTGGACGACGTGCCAACCACAAGGTTTCTTACCGTGTGTAAGGAGGTGTTCTGATTTCTGCATCACACTCACCCCTGGACAGTTATTGGAGATAATGTCTCGGTTCTGAGGCCTGAAAACTGAGGTAGGGAAGAGATGATGACCTAAGGCCATGGCAGGGCTTATGTGCTCAGTGTGCGGTCTGCTTTCCGGGTGTTGGTCGGGAGGTCCGGGCTTAGGTTGTGTCCGACAGTGCATTAAGGCCCAGGTTAGAATATATACTTAGGGTAAAGTCCAGTGCTGTGGAGGTTTATCCTCATTGAAGGTGCCTGGGCAGCTCATGAGGCAATAATTTTTTTCTAGAGGGCAGGCAGAGTGCTGCATTGTGGGTCCGGAATTGCCAAACATGAGGGCTTCGGGGCCAGGAGTGTGAGGACGGATGTCTGAAAATACAAGCTAGACTTGGGATTCAGGGCGAGGGCACGGCAGGTACCCCTGCAGATCTGAACCAATTCTCATGCATCTGAATCAGGGGGAGGATCAGACGTTGGCTCAGGTTGGAGTTTCTGTGCATGATGGCCGTTTCATGAAAGGAGTGGAATCTCGAGGCCATTGAGGTTTTCCCACGTTGGGAGTTTTGGGATGCCCCCTTCAAGGATTCCTTCTGCGAGACAATTGAGACCTGTTGGACAGCTCCAGGACATCCCATATGGAATGACTCCAGAGCACCGTTCGAGGATGGATGCCTGGAAGCCAGCTTCGCATTCCAATTGTCTCCTAGCAACAAGACAGTTTAGATCTGATGGCTCTGCGGGAGCAACCGGGGTGGCTGAGTTGAAATGGACTTTCCTGAGGATGGGTCCTAATGTGTTTTTGTGTCCATGAGGGCCTTGGAATGGGGCGGTGGCACCGGGACCCTGAAGTACTCTTCTATGCTTTGGACATGGCTCCCATGCACAGGATTCCATGTGGAGACGAGATGAGTTCTGCTGAGTGCCTCAGCAAAACCCCTATGCTCGTATTGGAATCAGGCTTTTGAGGAGACATGCCTGTAAACCAAGGCAATGGATCCTATTATGGCCTAGGGTCCGGTCTGGTTCAATCTTCTCCTCTGGGGACATCCATTTATGGTATGAGTGGAGGTAGATTATCAGCTGGTGTCAGACAGCCCTTGTTTGTTCCGGGCGACCTACACTATTGGGATGGCCTCAGGGACTTTGGAGGTTTCTCCTAATTTGTACGATTTTGGACAATGGAATGGGCAGAATTCTCATGGATTGGTAGGCACTATCCTAATGTGTGGCTCCAGGGGCCGCAGCCTGGAGGGTGTGTGGCCCTGGACTTTGAGGACTGAAGTCTGAAAACACAAACTCAGTTTAGGTATGGGGACGTAGGTATGGCAGGACCGATCTACAAACCATGAGAAGAAATCTTCAGGATATGAAGAAAGTGTGAGTCTGAGGCGCTGGCTCAGGTTTTTGTCTCTGGATTTTGTATCAGCGATGGCACAATCTACAGACCTGAATCGAGATCTCATGCATCTGAAGTCAGGGCGAGGATCAGACGATCGCTCAAGTTGGTGTTTCTGTCCCTGATGGCCCCTTCACAAAGGGGGGGCATCACGAGGCCATGGGGGTTTTCCCACGATGGGATTTGTGAGAAGCTCCAAACTGCAAAGTGTCTTCTGCAGGACAATTGATACCTGCTGTTTGGCTCCAGGCCAATGATTCTGAGCAGGGTTCTAAGGATGCATGGCTGGGTAGCCCACCTCGCATCCCAATTGTCTCCTAGACACAAGACAGGTTAGATCTGCTGGATCTGGGGGAGCAACCGAGGAGGCTGAGTTGAAATGGACTCTCCTATGGATGGGTCCTAATGTGCTTTTGTGTCGATGGAGACCTTGGAATGAAGCGGTGGCACTGGGGCCCTGAAATGTTCTCCTAAACAGATGCTTTGACACAGCTCCAACGTGCAATTTTCCCATGTGTAGATGAGATGTTTTCTGATGGGTGAGTCAAGAAACAGCCATATGCTGGTTTTGAAATCCAGGCCTCTGAAGAGAGATGCCTGGAAACCAAAGCAATGGATATGATTAGTGCCTAGGGGCCTGTTCTTTCCTTTTTACCTCTGGGGACATCTGTCTATGGGTCTGAGTACAGGTAGGTGCTCAGATGGGCTCAGATTGCGCCTGTTTTACCTGGGAAGCCACCACTAATGAGATGGATCAGGGACTTTGGAGGTTTATCGTATTAGAAGGGATGTGGCCATTGGAATGGGCACACACAATTCCCTTGGAGAGGGCAAGTACAGTCCTCAGGTTTGGCTCCAGGGGCCTGAGCCTATAGGTTGTGTAGGCCAGGGCTGTTTGGACAGTTGTCTGAAAACACAAACTTGGCTTATGTTTCAGGTCATAGGTATGGCAGGACTTATCTACAGACCATGAGGAGAACTTTTCGGGATTTGAGAAAAGGACGAGTGTGAGGCTCTTGCTCAAGTTTTTGTCTCTGGATATCGTGTCACTCATGGTCGTGAAATTTCTGGGTGACTTCATTGGAAATGGACGAGTCTTACTCCCTGGTGGTTTGGACCAGTCCAAAGCGTTTGGGGTCACTCTGTGGGATGGAAGAGGTCCGTTTTTTTTTTTTATTGATGTTGTTTTCTTTTTAACCTCAGGTGTCTCACCTAATGAGGGATTCCTGAGTAGAGCCCTTGGGGGGGGTGACTGGACATTCAGAAATCTGGTTAAAAATTGGGGCCTAGGGACATATCAAGCCCATTATGACATCTGATGGTCCAGTCACTGAGAGGACTTACTAGAGGACAGGACTCATGCTGAGGGTCACAATGCGTGTTTATGTCCTTGTCGCACTCAAGATTGGGCGGGCCTCAGGGTGAATGCTGGTTTCTCCTACACTGAACGTTGGACGACGTGCCAACCACAAGGTTTCTTACCATGGGTAAGGAGGTGTTCTGATTTCTGCATCACACTCACCCCTGGGCAGTGATTGGAGATAATGTCTCGGTTCTGAGGCCTGAAAACTGAGGTAGGGAAGAGATGATGACCTAAGGCCATGGCACGGCTTATGTACTCAGTGTGCTCTGTTCTTTCCGGGTGTTGGTCAGGAGGTCCGGGCTCAGGTTGTGTCCGACAGTGCATTAGTGCCCAGGTTAGACTATATAATTTGTGTGAAGTCGTGTGCTGTGGAGGTTTATCATCATTGAAGGTGCCTGTGCAGCTCATGATGCAATAATTTTTTTCTAGGGGGCAGGCAGAGTGCTGCATTGTGGGTCCGGAATTGCCAAACTTGAGGGCTTCGGGGCCAGGAGTGTGAGGACGGAATTCTGAGAAGACAAGCTAGACTTGGGTTTCAGGGCGAGGGCACGGCAGGTTCACCCTGCAGATCTGAACCAATACTCATGCATCTGAAGTCAGGGCGAGGATCAGACGTTGGCTCAGGTTGGACATTCCGTGCATTGACGGCCGCTTCATGAAAGGAGCGGAATCTCGAGGCCATTGAGGTTTTCCCACGTTGGGAGTTTTGGGATGCCCCCTTCAAGGATTCCTTCTGCGGGACAATTGAGACCTGTTGGACAGCTCCAGGACATCCCATATGGAATGACTCCAGAGCACCGTTCAAGGATGGATGCATGGGAAGCCCGCCTCACATTCCAATTGTCTCCTAGCAACAAGACAGTTTAGATCTGATGGCTCTGCGGGAGCAACCGGGGTGGCTGAGATGAAATGGACTTTCCTGAGGATTGGTCCTAATGTTTTTTTGTGTCCATGAGGGCCTTGGAATGGGGCGGTGGCACCGGGACTCTGAAGTACTCTCCTATGCTTTGGACATGGCTCCCATGCACAGGTTTCCTTGTGGAGACGAGATGAGTTCTGCTGGGTGCCTCAGCAAAACCCCTATGCTCGTATTGGAATCAGGCTTTTGAGGATACATGCCTGTAAACCAAGGCAATGGATCCTATTATGACCTAGGGTCCTGTCTGGTTCAATCTTCTCCTCTGGGGACATCCATTTATGGTATGAGTGGAGGTAGATTATCAGCTGGTGTCAGACAGCCCTTGTTTGTTCCGGGCGACCTACACTATTGGGATGGCCTCAGGGACTTTGGAGGTTTCTCCTAATTTGTACGATTTTGGACAATGGAATGGGCAGAATTCCCATGGATTGTTAGGTACAGTCCTAATGTGTGGCTCCAGGGGCCCCAGCCTGGAGGGTGTGTGTCCCAGGACTTTGAGGACAGAAGTCTGAAAACACAAACTCAGCTTAGGTTTGGGGACGTAGGTATGGCAGGCCTGAGCTACAAACCTTGAGAAGAACTCTTCAGGATATGAAGAAAGTGCGAGTCTGAGGCGCTTGCTCAGGTTTTTGTCTCTGGATTTTGTATCAGCGACGGCACAATGTACAGACGTGAATCGAGATCTCGTGCATCTGAAGTCAGGGCGAGGATCAGACGATCGCTGAAGTTTGTGTTTCTGTCCCTGATGGCCCCTTCACGTAGGGGCGGCATCACGAGGCCATGGGGGTTTTCCCACGATGGGAGTTGTGAGAAGCTCCAAACTGCAAAGTGTCTTCTGAGGACATTTGAGTCCTTTTTTTTCCCTCCAGGCCAATGATTCTGAGCAGGGTTCTAAGGATGCATGGCTGGGTAGCCCACCTCGCATTCCTATTGTCTCCTAGGAACAAGACAGGTTATCTGCTGGATCGGGGGAGGAACCGAGGAGGCTGAGTTGAAATGGACTCTCCTTTGGATGGGTCCTAATGTGCTTTTGTGTCTATGGACACCTTGGAATGAAGCGGGGGCACTGGGGCCCTGAAGTGTTCTTCTAAACAGAGGCTTTGATACAGCTCCAACGTGCAAGTTTCCCAAGGGTAGATGAGATGTTTTCTGATGGGTGACTCAAGAAAGAGCTATATGCTGGTTTTGAAATCCAGGCCTCTGAGGAGAGATGCCTGGAAACCAAAGCAATGGATATGATTAGTGCCTAGGGGCCTGTTCTTTCCTTTTTACCTCTGGGGACATCTGTCTATTGGTCTGAGTACAGGTAGGTGCTCAGATGGGCTCAGATTGCCCCTGTTTTACTTGGGAAGCCACCACTATTGAGATGGATCAGGGACTTTGGAGATTTATCCTATTAGAAGGGATGTGGCCATTGGAATGGGCACACACAATTCCCTTGGAGAGGGCAAGTACAGTCCTCAGGTTTGGCTCCAGTGGCCTGAGCCTGTAGGTTGTGTAGGCCAGGGCTGTTTGGACAGTTGTCTGAAACAACAAACTTGGCTTATGTTTCAGGTCATAGGTATGGCAGGACTTAAACTACAGACCATGAGGAGAACTTTTCGGGATTTGAGAAAAGGGCGAGTGTGAGGCTCTTGCTCAAGTTTTTGTCTCTGGATATCGTGTCACTCATGGTCGTGAAATTTCTGGGTGACTTCATGGGAAATGGACGAGTCTTACTCCCTGGTGGTTTGGACCAGTCCAAAGCGTTTGGGGTCACTCTGTGGGATGGAAGAAGCCCGTTTTTTTTTTTTTTTTGATGTTGTTTTCTTTTTAACCTCAGATGTCTCACCTAATGACGGATTCCTGAGTAGAGCCCTGGGGGGGGGGTGACTGGACATTCAGAAATCTGGTTAAAAATTGGCGCCTAGGGACATATCAAGCCCATTATGACATCTGATGGTCCAGTCACTGAGAGGACTTACTAGAGGACAGGATTCATGCTGAGGCTTACAATGCGTGTTTAAGCCCTTGTCCCACTCAAGAATGGGCGGGGCCTCAGGGTGAATGCTGGTTTCTCCTACACTGAAGGTTGGACGACGTGCCAACCACAAGGTTTCTTACCGTGTGTAAGGAGGTGTTCTGATTTCTGCATCACACTCACCCCTGGACAGTTATTGGAGATAATGTCTCGGTTCTGAGGCCTGAAAACTGAGGTAGGGAAGAGATGATGACCTAAGGCCATGGCAGGGCTTATGTGCTCAGTGTGCGGTCTGCTTTCCGGGTGTTGGTCGGGAGGTCCGGGCTTAGGTTGTGTCCGACAGTGCATTAAGGCCCAGATTAGAATATATACTTAGGGTAAAGTCCAGTGCTGTGGAGGTTTATCCACATTGAAGGTGCCTGGGCAGCTCATGAGGCAATAATTTTTTTCTAGAGGGCAGGCAGAGTGCTGCATTGTGGGTCCGGAATTGCCAAACATGAGGGCTTCGGGGCCAGGAGTGTGAGGACGGATGTCTGAAAATACAAGCTAGACTTGGGATTCAGGGCGAGGGCACGGCAGGTACCCCTGCAGATCTGAACCAATTCTCATGCATCTGAATCAGGGGGAGGATCAGACGTTGGCTCAGGTTGGAGTTTCTGTGCATGATGGCCGTTTCATGAAAGGAGTGGAATCTCGAGGCCATTGAGGTTTTCCCACGTTGGGAGTTTTGGGATGCCCCCTTCAAGGATTCCTTCTGCGAGACAATTGAGACCTGTTGGACAGCTCCAGGACATCCCATATGGAATGACTCCAGAGCACCGTTCGAGGATGGATGCCTGGAAGCCAGCTTCGCATTCCAATTGTCTCCTAGCAACAAGACAGTTTAGATCTGATGGCTCTGCGGGAGCAACCGGGGTGGCTGAGTTGAAATGGACTTTCCTGAGGATGGGTCCTAATGTGTTTTTGTGTCCATGAGGGCCTTGGAATGGGGCGGTGGCACCGGGACCCTGAAGTACTCTTCTATGCTTTGGACATGGCTCCCATGCACAGGATTCCATGTGGAGACGAGATGAGTTCTGCTGAGTGCCTCAGCAAAACCCCTATGCTCGTATTGGAATCAGGCTTTTGAGGAGACATGCCTGTAAACCAAGGCAATGGATCCTATTATGGCCTAGGGTCCGGTCTGGTTCAATCTTCTCCTCTGGGGACATCCATTTATGGTATGAGTGGAGGTAGATTATCAGCTGGTGTCAGACAGCCCTTGTTTGTTCCGGGCGACCTACACTATTGGGATGGCCTCAGGGACTTTGGAGGTTTCTCCTAATTTGTACGATTTTGGACAATGGAATGGGCAGAATTCTCATGGATTGGTAGGCACTGTCCTAATGTGTGGCTCCAGGGGCCGCAGCCTGGAGGGTGTGTGGCCCTGGACTTTGAGGACTGAAGTCTGAAAACACAAACTCAGTTTAGGTATGGGGACGTAGGTATGGCAGGACCGATCTACAAACCATGAGAAGAAATCTTCAGGATATGAAGAAAGTGTGAGTCTGAGGCGCTGGCTCAGGTTTTTGTCTCTGGATTTTGTATCAGCGATGGCACAATCTACAGACCTGAATCGAGATCTCATGCATCTGAAGTCAGGGCGAGGATCAGACGATCGCTCAAGTTGGTGTTTCTGTCCCTGATGGCCCCTTCACAAAGGGGGGGCATCACGAGGCCATGGGGGTTTTCCCACGATGGGATTTGTGAGAAGCTCCAAACTGCAAAGTGTCTTCTGCAGGACAATTGATACCTGCTGTTTGGCTCCAGGCCAATGATTCTGAGCAGGGTTCTAAGGATGCATGGCTGGGTAGCCCACCTCGCATCCCAATTGTCTCCTAGACACAAGACAGGTTAGATCTGCTGGATCTGGGGGAGCAACCGAGGAGGCTGAGTTGAAATGGACTCTCCTATGGATGGGTCCTAATGTGCTTTTGTGTCGATGGAGACCTTGGAATGAAGCGGTGGCACTGGGGCCCTGAAATGTTCTCCTAAACAGATGCTTTGACACAGCTCCAACGTGCAATTATCCCATGTGTAGATGAGATGTTTTCTGATGGGTGAGTCAAGAAACAGCCATATGCTGGTTTTGAAATCCAGGCCTCTGAAGAGAGATGCCTGGAAACCAAAGCAATGGATATGATTAGTGCCTAGGGGCCTGTTCTTTCCTTTTTACCTCTGGGGACATCTGTCTATGGGTCTGAGTACAGGTAGGTGCTCAGATGGGCTCAGATTGCGCCTGTTTTACCTGGGAAGCCACCACTAATGAGATGGATCAGGGACTTTGGAGGTTTATCGTATTAGAAGGGATGTGGCCATTGGAATGGGCACACACAATTCCCTTGGAGAGGGCAAGTACAGTCCTCAGGCTTGGCTCCAGGGGCCTGAGCCTATAGGTTGTGTAGGCCAGGGCTGTTTGGACAGTTGTCTGAAAACACAAACTTGGCTTATGTTTCAGGTCATAGGTATGGCAGGACTTATCTACAGACCATGAGGAGAACTTTTCGGGATTTGAGAAAAGGACGAGTGTGAGGCTCTTGCTCAAGTTTTTGTCTCTGGATATCGTGTCACTCATGGTCGTGAAATTTCTGGGTGACTTCATTGGAAATGGACGAGTCTTACTCCCTGGTGGTTTGGACCAGTCCAAAGCGTTTGGGGTCACTCTGTGGGATGGAAGAGGTCCTTTTTTTTTTTTTTTTTGATGTTGTTTTCTTTTTAACCTCAGGTGTCTCACCTAATGACAGATTCCTGAGTAGAGCCCTGGGGGGGGGGTGACTGGACATTCAGAAATCTGGTTAAAAATTGGGGCCTAGGGACATATCAAGCCCATTATGACGTCTGATGGTCCAGTCACTGAGAGGACTTACTAGAGGACAGGACTCATGCTGAGGGTCACAATGCGTGTTTATGCCCTTGTCGCACTCAAGAATGGGCGGGGCCTCAGGGTGAATCCTGGTTTCTCCTACACTGAACGTTGGACGACGTGCCAACCACAAGGTTTCTTACCATGGGTAAGGAGGAGTTCTGATTTCTGCATCACACTCACCCCTGGGCAGTGATTGGAGATAATGTCTCGGTTCTGAGGCCTGAAAACTGAGGTAGGGAAGAGATGATGACCTAAGGCCATGGCAGGGCTTATGTACTCAGTGTGCTCTGTTCTTTTCGGGTGTTGGTCAGGAGGTCCGGGCTCAGGTTGTGTCCGACAGTGCATTAGTGCCCAGGTTAGACTATATAATTTGTGTGAAGTCGTGTGCTGTGGAGGTTTATCATCATTGAAGGTGCCTGTGCAGCTCATGATGCAATAATTTTTTTCTAGGGGGCAGGCAGAGTGCTGCATTGTGGGTCCGGAATTGCCAAACTTGAGGGCTACGGGGCCAGGAGTGTGAGGACGGAATTCTGAGAAGACAAGCTAGACTTGGGTTTCAGGGCGAGGGCACGGCAGGTTCACCCTGCAGATCTGAACCAATACTCATGCATCTGAAGTCAGGGCGAGGATCAGACGTTGGCTCAGGTTGGACATTCCGTGCATTGACGGCCGCTTCATGAAAGGAGCGGAATCTCGAGGCCATTGAGGTTTTCCCACGTTGGGAGTTTTGGGATGCCCCCTTCAAGGATTCCTTCTGCGGGACAATTGAGACCTGTTGGACAGCTCCAGGACATCCCATATGGAATGACTCCAGAGCACCGTTCAAGGATGGATGCATGGGAAGCCCGCCTCACATTCCAATTGTCTCCTAGCAACAAGACAGTTTAGATCTGATGGCTCTTCGGGAGCAACCGGGGTGGCTGAGATGAAATGGACTCTCCTGAGGATTGGTCCTAATGTTTTTTTGTGTCCATGAGGGCCTTGGAATGGGGCGGTGGCACCGGGACTCTGAAGTACTCTCCTATGCTTTGGACATGGCTCCCAAGCACAGGTTTCCTTGTGGAGACGAGATGAGTTCTGCTGGGTGCCTCAGCAAAACCCCTATGCTCGTATTGGAATCAGGCTTTTGAGGATACATGCCTGTAAACCAAGGCAATGGATCCTATTATGGCCTAGGGTCCTGTCTGGTTCAATCTTCTCCTCTGGGGACATCCATTTATGGTATGAGTGGAGGTCGATTATCAGCTGGTGTCAGGCAGCCCTTGTTTGTTCCGGGCGACCTACACTATTGGGATGGCCTCAGGGACTTTGGAGGTTTCTCCTAATTTGTACGATTTTGGACAATGGAATGGGCAGAATTCCCATGGATTGTTAGGTACAGTCCTAATGTGTGGCTCCAGGGGCCCCAGCCTGGAGGGTGTGTGGCCCAGGACTTTGAGGACAGAAGTCTGAAAACACAAACTCAGCTTAGGTTTGGGGACGTAGGTATGGCAGGCCTGAGCTACAAACCTTGAGAAGAACTCTTCAGGATATGAAGAAAGTGCGAGTCTGAGGCGCTTGCTCAGGTTTTTGTCTCTGGATTTTGTATCAGCGACGGCACAATCTACAGACGTGAATCGAGATCTCGTGCATCTGAAGTCAGGGCGAGGATCAGACGATCGCTGAAGTTTGTGTTTCTGTCCCTGATGGCCCCTTCACGAAGGGGCGGCATCACGAGGCCATGGGGGTTTTCCCACGATGGGAGTTGTGAGAAGCTCCAAACTGCAAAGTGTCTTCTGAGGACATTTGAGTCCTTTTTTTTCCCTCCAGGCCAATGATTCTGAGCAGGGTTCTAAGGATGCATGGCTGGGTAGCCCACCTCGCATTCCAATTGTCTCCTAGACACAAGACAGGTTAGATCTGCTGGATCTGGGGGAGCAACCGAGGAGGCTGAGTTGAAATGGACTCTCCTATGGATGGGTCCTAATGTGCTTTTGTGTCGATGGAGACCTTGGAATGAAGCGGTGGCACTGGGGCCCTGAAATGTTCTCCTAAACAGATGCTTTGACACAGCTCCAACGTGCAAGTTTCCCATGTGTAGATGAGATGTTTTCTGATGGGTGAGTCAAGAAACAGCCATATGCTGGTTTTGAAATCCAGGCCTCTGAAGAGAGATGCCTGGAAACCAAAGCAATGGATATGATTAGTGCCTAGGGGCCTGTTCTTTCCTTTTTACCTCTGGGGACATCTGTCTATGGGTCTGAGTACAGGTAGGTGCTCAGATGGGCTCAGATTGCGCCTGTTTTACCTGGGAAGCCACCACTAATGAGATGGATCAGGGACTTTGGAGGTTTATCGTATTAGAAGGGATGTGGCCATTGGAATGGGCACACACAATTCCCTTGGAGAGGGCAAGTACAGTCCTCAGGCTTGGCTCCAGGGGCCTGAGCCTATAGGTTGTGTAGGCCAGGGCTGTTTGGACAGTTGTCTGAAAACACAAACTTGGCTTATGTTTCAGGTCATAGGTATGGCAGGACTTATCTACAGACCATGAGGAGAACTTTTCTGGATTTGAGAAAAGGACGAGTGTGAGGCTCTTGCTCAAGTTTTTGTCTCTGGATATCGTGTCACTCATGGTCGTGAAATTTCTGGGTGACTTCATTGGAAATGGACGAGTCTTACTCCCTGGTGGTTTGGACCAGTCCAAAGCGTTTGGGTCACTCTGTGGGATGGAAGAGGTCCGTTTTTTTTTTTTTTGATGTTGTTTTCTTTTTAACCTCAGGTGTCTCACCTAATGAGGGATTCCTGAGTAGAGCCCTTGGGGGGGGGGGTGACTGGACATTCAGAAATCTGGTTAAAATTTGGGGCCTAGGGACATATCAAGCCCATTATGACGTCTGATGGTCCAGTCACTGAGAGGACTTACTAGAGGACAGGACTCATGCTGAGGGTCACAATGCGTGTTTATGCCCTTGTCGCACTCAAGAATGGGCGGGGCCTCAGGGTGAATCCTGGTTTCTCCTACACTGAACATTGAACGACGTGCCAACCACAAGGTTTCTTACCATGGGTAAGGAGGAGTTCTGATTTCTGCATCACACTCACCCCTGGGCAGTGATTGGAGATAATGTCTCGGTTCTGAGGCCTGAAAACTGAGGTAGGGAAGAGATGATGACCTAAGGCCATGGCAGGGCTTATGTACTCAGTGTGCTCTGTTCTTTTCGGGTGTTGGTCAGGAGGTCCGGGCTCAGGTTGTGTCCGACAGTGCATTAGTGCCCAGGTTAGACTATATAATTTGTGTGAAGTCGTGTGCTGTGGAGGTTTATCATCATTGAAGGTGCCTGTGCAGCTCATGATGCAATAATTTTTTTCTAGGGGGCAGGCAGAGTGCTGCATTGTGGGTCCGGAATTGCCAAACTTGAGGGCTTCGGGGCCAGGAGTGTGAGGACGGAATTCTGAGAAGACAAGCTAGACTTGGGTTTCAGGGCGAGGGCACGGCAGGTTCACCCTGCAGATCTGAACCAATACTCATGCATCTGAAGTCAGGGCGAGGATCAGACGTTGGCTCAGGTTGGACATTCCGTGCATTGACGGCCGCTTCATGAAAGGAGCGGAATCTCGAGGCCATTGAGGTTTTCCCACGTTGGGAGTTTTGGGATGCCCCCTTCAAGGATTCCTTCTGCGGGACAATTGAGACCTGTTGGACAGCTCCAGGACATCCCATATGGAATGACTCCAGAGCACCGTTCAAGGATGGATGCATGGGAAGCCCGCCTCACATTCCAATTGTCTCCTAGCAACAAGACAGTTTAGATCTGATGGCTCTGCGGGAGCAACCGGGGTGGCTGAGATGAAATGGACTCTCCTGAGGATTGGTCCTAATGTTTTTTTGTGTCCATGTGGGCCTTGGAATGGGGCGGTGGCACCGGGACTCTGAAGTACTCTCCTATGCTTTGGACATGGCTCCCATGCACAGGTTTCCTTGTGGAGACGAGATGAGTTCTGATGGGTGCCTCAGCAAAACCCCTATGCTCGTATTGGAATCAGGCTTTTGAGGATACATGCCTGTAAACCAAGGCAATGGATCCTATTATGGCCTAGGGTCCTGTCTGGTTCAATCTTCTCCTCTGGGGACATCCATGTATGGTATGAGTGGAGGTCGATTATCAGCTGGTGTCAGACAGCCCTTGTTTGTTCCGAGCGACCTACACTATTTGGATGGTCTCAGGGACTTTGGAGTTTTCTCATAATTTGTATGATTTTGGACAATGGAATGGGCAGATTCCCATGGATTGGTAGGCACAGTCCTAATGTGTGGCTCCAGGGGCCCCAGCCTGGAGGGTGTGTGGCCCAGGACTTTGAGGACAGAAGTCTGAAAACACAAACTCAGCTTAGGTTTGGGGACGTAGGTATGGCAGGCCCGATCTACAAACCATGAGAAGAACTCTTCAGGATATGAAGAAAGTGCGTGTCTGAGGCGCTTGCTCAGGTTTTTGTCTCTGGATTTTGTATCAGCGATGGCACAATCTACAGTCCTGAATCGAGATCTCGTGCATCTGATCAGGGCGAGGATCAGTCGATCGCTCAAGTTGGTGTTTCTGTCCCTGATGGCCCCTTCACAAAGGGGGGGCATCACGAGGCCATTGGGGTTTTCCCACTATGGGATTTGTGAGAAGCTCCAAACTGCAAAGTGTCTTCTGCAGGACAATTGAGACCTGTTGTTTGGTTCCAGGCCAATGATTCTGAGCGGGGTTTAAGGATGCATGGCTGGGTAGCCCACCTCGCATTTCAATTGTCTCCTAGCCACAAAAAGGTTAGATCTGCTGGGTCTGGGGGAGCAACCGAGGAGGCTGAGTTGAAATGGACTCTCCTATGGATGTGTTCTAATGTGCTTTTGTGTCTATGGAGACCTTGGAATGAACTGGTGGCACTGGGGCCCTGAAGGGTTCTCCTAACCAGATGCTTTGACACAGCTCCAACGTGCAAGTTTCCCATGTGTAAATGAGCTGTTTTCTGAGGGGTTAGTCCAGAAACAACCATATGCTGGTATTCAAATCCAGTCCTCTGAGGAGAGATGCCTCTCAGTGTGCTCAGTGTGCGGTCTGGTCAGGAGGTCCGGGCTCAGGTTGTGTCCGACAGTGCATTATTGCCCAGGTTAGACTATATAATTTGGGTAAAGTCGAGTGCTGTGTAGGTATATCCTCATTGAAGGTGCCTGGCCAGCTCTTGAGGCAATCATTTTTTTCTAGAGGGCAGGCAGAGTGCTGCATTGTGGGTCCGGAATTGCCAAACTTTTGGGCTTATATCAACGATGGCCGTGGAATGTGGGGAGGTTTCATGGGCCATGCACGAATCTTCCTCTCTGTGGATTTGGCCCGGTCCAAATTATTTTTCGTCTATCTGTGGGTTGGGAGGTCTCCGTTCAGGTTTATTACCTCAGGTGTCCGAACAAAAGTGGAATTCCAAAGCAGAGCCCTGGGGAAGAGTGAAGTGACAACTCAAACTATGGTTAACAATTGGGGCCTAGTGGCATGGCAGGCCCAATAAGCTGTCTCTTCATCCAGCCACTGAGAGGCCTTACTTGAGGATTGGGCTCAGGCTGAGGGTCAAATGTGTGTTTGTGACAATTGTGGCCCTCGAGCATGGGCGGGGCCTCATGGGCCACCCTGGTTACAACTACACTGGACCTTGGACAACATGCCAATCACAAGGTCTCTTGCCATGCGAAAGTGTTCTGATTTCTGCATCGTTTTCAATCTTGAGCAGTGTTTGGAGATAAGGTCTAGGTTCTGAAGCCTGAAAAATCGCATTTGGGAAGAGATGACGATCTAATGCGATGGCGCATCTGATATGCTCAGTGTGCGGTCAGTTGCCTGGGTGTTGGTCAGGAGGTTCTGGCTCAGGTTGTGTCAGACAGTGCACTAGTGCCCAAGTTAGACTATATAATTTGGGTACAGTCGAGTGCCCTGTAGGTTTATCCTCATTTGAGGTGCCTGGGCACCTCATTAGGCAAGATATTTTTTCTAGAGGGCAGGCAGAGTGCTGCGTTGTGGGTCCGGAATTGCCAAAATGGAGGACTTCTGGGCCAAGAGTTTGAGGACAGAAGTCTGAGAAAACAAGCTAGACTTGGGCTTCAGGCCTAGGGCACGGTAGTTACCCCCTGCAGATCCGAAAAAATATCTCAAGCATCTGAAGTCACGGCGAGGATCAGACGTTGGCTCAGGTTGTAGTTTCTGTGCATGACTGCCCCTTCATGAAAGGAGCGCAATCTCAAGGCCATGGAGCTTTTCCCACGTTGGGAGTTGTGTGATGCCCCCTTCAAGGATTCCTTCTGCAGTAAAATCAAGACCTGTTAGGCAGCCCCAGGACATCCCATATGGAATGCCTCCAGAGCACCGTTTGAGGATGGATGCCTGGGAAGCCCGCCTCGCATTCCAATTGTCTCCTAGCAACAATACAGTTGATATCGGATGGCTCTTCGGGAGCTAACGGGGTGGCTGAGTTGAAATGGACTTTCCTGAGGATGGGGCCTAATGTGTGTTTGTGTCCATGAGGGCCTTGGAATGGTGCGGTGGCACCGGGACCCTGAAGTATTCTCCTAACCTTTTGACAAGGCTCCCATGCACAAGTTTCCTTGTGGAGAGGAGATTTGTTCTGATGGGTGCCTCAGGAAAACCCTTATGCTGGTCTTGGAATCCAGGCTCTTGAGGAGACATGCCTGTAAACCAAAGCAATGGATCCGACTATTGCCTAGGATCCTGTCTGGTTCAATCTTATTCTCTGGGGATATCCGTCTATGGAATGAGTGGAGGTAGATGCTCACCTGGTGTCAGACCACCTTGTTTGTCCCAGGAGACCTAAACTATTGGTTTTGCCTCGGGGACTTTGGAGAGTTCTCCAAATTTGTAAGATTTTGGACAATGATATGGTCAGAATTCCTATTGATTGGGTAGGCACAGTCCGAATGTGTGGCTCCAGGGGCCCCAGCCTGGAGGGTGTGTGTCCCAGGACTTTGAGGACAGAAGTCTGAAAACACAAACTCACCTTATGTTTGGGGACGTAGGTATGGCAGGCCCAATCTACACACCATGAGCAGAACTCTTCAGGATATGAAGAAAGAGCGAGTCTGAGGCACTTGCTCAGGCTTTTGTCTCTGGATTTTATATCAACGATGGCCGTGGAATGTGGGGAGGCATCATGGGCCATGGACGAATCTTCCTTTCTGTGGATTGGGGCGGTCCCAATTTTTTTCGTCAATCTGTGGGATGGGAGGTCTCCTTTCAGGTTTATTACCTCAGGTGTCCGAACAAAAGAGGAATTCCAAAGCAGAGCCCTGGGGAAGAGTGAAGGGAAAACCCAAACTATGGTTAAAAATTGTGGCATAGGTGCTTGGCAGGCCCAATAAGCTGTCTCTTCATCCAGCCACTGAGCGGCCTTACTTGAGACTGGGCTCAGGCTGAGGGTCAAATGTGTGTTTGTGACCAACGTGGCACGCGAGCATGGGCGGGGCCTCCAGAGCACCCTTGGAGGATGGATGTCAGGGAAGCCCGCCTCACAATCCAATTGTCTAATAGCCACAATACAGTTGAGATCGGATCCCTCTGCGGGAGCAACCGGGGTGGCTGAGTTGAAATGGACTTTCCTGAGGATGGGCCCTAATGTGTGTTTGTGTCCATGAGGGCCTTGAAATGGAGCGGTGGCACTGGGACCCTGAAGTATTCTCCTAAGCTTTTGACATAGCTCCCATGCACAAGTTTCCTTGTGGAGAGGAGATTTGTTCTGATGGGTGCCTCAGGAAACCCATTATGCTGGTATTGGAATCCAGACTTTTGAAGAGACATGCCTGTAAACCAAAGCAATGTATTCGATTATGGCCTAGGGTCCTGTCTTGTTCATTCTTCTTGTCTGGGGATATTCATCTATGGAATGAGTGGAGGTAGATGCTCACCTGGTGTCTTACCGCCCTTGTTTGTCCCCGGAGACCTACACTATTGGTTTGGCCTCAGGGACTTTGGAGAGTTCTCCTAATTTGTACGATTTTGGACAATGGAATGGGCAGAATTCCCATGTATTAGGTAGGCACAGTCCTAATGTGTGGCTTCAGAGGCCCCAGCATGAGGGTGTGTGGCCCAGGACTTTGAGGACAGAAGTCTGAAAACACAAACTCAGCTTAGGTTTGGGGATGTAGGTATGGCAGGCCCAATCTACAAATCATGAGAAGAAATCTTCAGGATATGAAGAAAGAGCGAGTCTGAGGCACTTGCTCAGGCTTTTGCATTTGGATTTTATATCAACGATGGCCGTGGAATGGGGGAGGACTCATGGGCCATGGACGAATCTTCCTCTCTGTGGATTTGGCCCGATCCCAATTGTTTTTCGTCAATCTGTGGGATGGGATTTCTCCTTTCAGGTTTATTACCTCAGGTGTCTGAACAAAAGAGGAAATCCAAAGCAGAGCCCTGGGGAAGAGTGAAGGGAAAACCCAAACTATGGTTAAAAATTGGGGCCTAGGGGCATGGCAGGCACAATAAGCTGTCTCTTCATCCAGCCACTGAGAGGCCTTACTTGAGGCCTGGGCTCAGGCTGAGGGTCACAGTGTGTGTTTGTGACCAACGTGGCACGCGAGCATGGGCGGGGCCTCATGGGCCACACTGGTTTCAACTACACTGGACCTTGGACAACATGCCAATCACAAGGTCTCTTGCCATGGGGAAGGTGTTTTGATTTCTGCATCATTTTCAACCCTGGGCAGTGGTTGGAGATAAGGTCTAGGTTCTGAAGCCTGAAAAATCGCAGTTGGGAAGAGATGACAATCTAAGGCGATGGCGCATCTGATATGCTCAGTGTGCGGTCAACTGCCTGGGTGTTGGTCAGGAGGTTCTGGCTCAGGTTGTGTCATACAGTGCACTAGTGCCCAAGTTAGACTATATAATTTGGGTACAGTCGAGTGCCTTGTAGGTTTATCCTCATTTGAGGTGCCTGGGCACCTCATTAGGCAAGATATTTTTTCTAGAGGGCAGGCAGAGTGCTGCATTGTGGGTCCGGAATTGCCAAACTTGAGGGCTTCTGGGACAGGAGTGTGAGGACAGAAGTCTGAGAACACAAGCTAGACTTGAGTTTGAGGCCGAGGGCACGGCTGGTACCCCTGCAGTCGCAACCATAATCTCAAGCATCTGAAGTCATGGTGAGGATCAGTCGTAGGCCTAGGTTGGAGTTTATGTGCATGACCGCCCCTTCATGAACGGAGCAGAATCTCAAGGCCATGGAGGTTTTCCGACGTGGGAGTGGTGGGATGCCCCCTTCAGTGATTCCTTCTGTGTGACAATTGAGACCTGTTGGGCAGCCCAGGACATCCCATATGGAATGACCAGAGCACCCTTGGAGAATGGATGCCAGGGAAGCCCACCACGAAATCTAATTGTCTACTAGCCACAATACAGTTGAGATCGGATCAATCTGCGGGATCAACCGGGGTGGCTGAGTTGAAATGGACTTTCCTGAGGATGAGCCCTAATGTGTGTTTCTGTCCATGAGGGACTTGTAATGGGTCGGTGGCACTGGGACCCTGAAGTATTCTCCTAAGCTTTTGACATAGCTCCCATGCACAAGTTTCCTTGTGGAGAGGAGACTTGTTCTGATGGGTGCCTCAGGAAACCCATTATGCTGGTATAGGAATCCAGACTTTTGAAGAGACATGCCTGTAAACCAAAGCAATGTATTCGATTATGGCCTAGAGTCCTGTCTTGTTCATTCTTCTTCTCTGGGGATATTCATCTATGGAATGAGTGGAGGTAGATGCTCATCTGGTGTCTTACCGCCCTTGTTTGTCCCCGGAGACCTACACTATTGGTTTGGCCTCAGGGACTTTGGAGAGCTCTCCTAATTTGTACGATTTTGGACAATGGAATGAGCAGAATTCCCATGGATTGGGTAGGCACAGTCCTAATGTGTGGCTTCAGAGGCCCCAGCATGAGGGTGTGTGGCCCAGTACTTTGAGGACAGAAGTCTGAAAGCACAAACTCAGCTTAGGTTTGGGGATGTAGGTATGGCAGGCCCAATCTACAAATCATGAGAAGAAATCTTCAGGATATGAAGAAAGAGCGAGTCTGAGGCACTTGCTCAGGCTTTTGCATTTGGATTTTATATCAACGATGGCCGTGGAATGGGGGAGGCCTAATGGGCCATGGACGAATCTTCCTCTCGGTGTATTTGGCCCGATCACAATTGTTTTTCGTCAATCTGTGGGATGGGATGTCTCCTTTCAGGTTTATTACCTCAGGTGTCTGAACAAAAGAGGAATTCCAAAGCAGAGCCCTGGAAATATTGAAGGGAAAACCCAAACTATGGTTAAAAATTGGGGCCTAGGGCATGGCAGGCACAATAAGCTGTCTCTTCAACCAGCCACTGAGAGGCCTTACTTGAGGGCTGGGCTCAGGCTGAGGGTCACAGTGTGTGTTTGTGATCTACGTGGCACGCGAGCATGGGCAGGGCCTCATGGGCCACACTGGTTTCAACTACACTGGACCTTGGACAACATGCCAATCACAAGGTCTCTTGCCATGGGGAAGGTGTTTTGATTTCTGCATCATTTTCAACCCTGGGCAGTGGTTGGAGATAAGGTCTAGGTTCTGAAGCCTGAAAAATCGCAGTTGGGAAGAGATGACAATCTAAGGCGATGGCGCATCTGATATGCTCAGTGTGCGGTCAACTGCCTGGGTGTTGGTCAGGAGGTTCTGGCTCAGGTTGTGTCATACAGTGCACTAGTGCCCAAGTTACACTATATAATTTGGGTACAGTCGAGTGCCTTGTAGGTTTATCCTCATTTGAGGTGCCTGGGCACCTCATTAGGCAAGATATTTTTTCTAGAGGGCAGGCAGAGTGCTGCATTGTGGGTCCGGGATTGCCAAACTTGAGGGCTTCTGGGACAGGAGTGTGAGGACAGAAGTTTGAGAACACGAGCTAGACTTGAGTTTCAGGCCGAGGGCACGGCTGGTACCCCCTGCAGTCGCAACCAAAATCTCAAGCATCTGAAATCACGGCGAGGATCAGTCGTTGGCTCAGGTTGGAGTTTCTGTGCATGACTGCGCCTTCATGAAAGGAGCGGAATCTCAAGGCCATGGAGGTTTCCGACGTTGGGAGTGGTGGGATGCCCCCTTCAATGATTCCTTCTGTGTGACAATTAAGACCTGCTGGGCAGCTCCAGGACATCCCATATGGAATGACTCCAGAGCACCGTTGGAGGATGGATGCCAGGCAAGCCCGCCTCACAATCCAATTGTCTACTAGCCACAATACATTTGAGATCGGATCCCTCTGCGGGAGCAACCGGGGTGGATGAGTTGAAATGGACTTTCCTGAGGATGGGCCTAATGTGTGTTTGTGTCCATGAGGACCTTGGAATGGGGCGGTGGCCCCGGGACCCTGAAGTATTCTCCTAAGCTTTTGACATAGCTCCCATGCACAAGTTTCCTTGTGGAGAGGAGATTTGTTCTGATGTGTGCCTCAGGAAACCCATTATGCTGGAATTGGAATCCAGACTTTTGAAGAGACATGCCTGTAAAACAAAGCAATGTATTCGATTATGGCCTAGGGTCCTGTCTTGTTCATTCTCCTTCTCTGGGGATATTCATCTATGGAATGATTGGAGGTAGATGCTCACCTGGTGTCAGACCACCCTTGTTTGTCCCTGGAGACCTACACTATTGGGATTGCCTCGGGGACTTTGGAGAGTTCTCCCAATTTGTAAGATTTTGGACAATGGAATGGGCAGAATACCCATGGATTGGGTAGGCAGAGTCCGAATGTGTGGCTCCAGGGGCCCCAGCCTGGAGGCTGTGTGGCCCAGGACTTTGAGGACAGAAGTCTGAAAACACAAACTCACCTTATGTTTGGGGATGTAGGTATGGCAGGCCCAATCTACAAACCATGAGAAGAACTCTTCAGGATATGAAGAAAGAGCGAGTCTGAGGCACTTGCTCAGGCTTTTGTCTCTGGATTTTATATCAACGATGGCCGTGGAATGTGGGGAGGCATCATGGGCCATGGACGAATCTTCCTTTCTGTGGATTGGGGCGGTCCCATTTTTTTCGTCAATCTGTGGGATGGGAGGTCTCCTTTCAGGTTTATTACCTCAGGTGTCCGAACAAAAGAGGAATTCCAAAGCAGAGCCCTGGGGAAGAGTGAATGGAAAACCCAAACTATGGTTAAAAATTGCGGCATAGGGGCTTGGCAGGCCCAATAAGCTGCCTCTTCATCCAGCCACTGAGCGGCCTTACTTGAGACTGGGCTCAGGCTGAGGGTCCAATGTGTGTTTGTGACAATTGTGGCCCGCGAACATGGGTGGGGCCTCATGGGCCAAACTGGTTTCAACTACACTGGACCTTGGACAACATGCCAATCACAAGGTCTCTTGCCATGGGGAAGGTGTTCTGATTTCTGCATCATTTTCAAACGTGAGCAGTGATTGGACATAAGGTACAGGTTCTGAAGCCTGAAAAATCGCAGTTGGGAAGAGATGGCGACCTAAGGCGATGGCGCGTCTGGTATGCTCAGTGTACGGTCAGCTGCCTGGGTGTTGGTCAGGGGGTTCTGGCTGAGGTTGTGTCAGACAGTGCACTAGTGCCCAAGTTAGACTATATAATTTGGGTACAGTCGAGTGCCCTGTAGGTTTATCCTCATTTGAGGTGCCTGGGCACCTCATTAGGCAAGATATTTTTTCTAGAGGACAGGCAGAGTGCTGCCTTGTGGGTCCGGAATTGCCAAACTTGAGGGCTTCCGGGACAGGAGTGTGAGGACAGAAGTTTGAGAACACGAGCTAGACTTGAGTTTCAGGCCGAGGGCACGGCTGGTACCCCTGCAGTCGCAACCAAAATCTCAAGCATCTGAAATCACGGCGAGGATCAGTCGTTGGCTCAGGTTGGAGTTTCTGTGCATGACTGCCCCTTCATGAAAGGAGCGGAATCTCAAGGCCATGGAGGTTTCCGACGTTGGGAGTGGTGGGATGCCCCCTTCAATGATTCCTTCTGTGTGACAATTAAGACCTGTTGGGCAGCTCCAGGACATCCCATATGGAATGACTCCAGAGCACCGTTGGAGGATGGATGCCAGGCAAGCCCGCCTCACAATCCAATTGTCTACTAGACAAAATACAGTTGAGATCGGATCCCTCTGCGGGAGCAACCGGGGTGGCTGAGTTGAAATGGACTTTCCTGAGGATGGGCCCTAATGTGTGTTTGTGTCCATGAGGGCCTTGAAATGGGGCGGTGGCACTGGGACCCTGAAGTATTCTCCTAAGCTTTTGGCATAGCTCCCATGCACAAGTTTCCTTGTGGAGAGGAGATTTGTTCTGATGGGTGCCTCAGGAAACCCATTATGCTGGTATTGGAATCCAGACTTTTGAAGAGACATGCCTGTAAACCAATGCAATGTATTCGATTATGGCCTAGGGTCCTGTCTTGTTCATTCTTCTTGTCTGGGGATATTCATCTATGGAATGAGTGGAGGTAGATGCTCACCTGGTGTCTTACCGCCCTTGTTTGTCCCCGGAGACCTACACTATTGGTTTGGCCTCAGGGACTTTGGAGAGTTCTCCTAATTTGTACGATTTTGGACAATGGAATGGGCCGAATTCCCATGGATTGGGTAGGCACAGTCCTAATGTGTGGCTTCAGAGGCCCCAGCATGAGGGTGTGTGGCCCAGGACTTTGAGGACAGAAGTCTGAAAACACAAACTCAGCTTAGGTTTGGGGATGTAGGTATGGCAGGCCCAATCTACAAATCATGAGAAGAAATCTTCAGGATATGAAGAAAGAGCGATTCTGAGGCACTTGCTCAGGCTTTTGCATTTGGATTTTATATCAACGATGGCCGTGGAATGGGGGAGGACTCATGGGCCATGGACGGATCTTCCTCTCTGTGGATTTGGCCCGATCCCAATTGTTTTTCGTCAATCTGTGGGATGGGATTTCTCCTTTCAGGTTTATTACCTCAGGTGTCTGAACAAAAGAGGAATTCCAAAGCAGAGCCCTAGGGAAGAGTGAAGGGAAAACCCAAACTATGGTTAAAAATTGTGGCCTAGGGGCATGGCAGGCACAATAAGCTGTCTCTTCATCCAGCCACTGAGAGGCCTTACTTGAGGCCTGGGCTCAGGCTGAGGGTCACAGTGTGTGTTTGTGACCAACGTGGCACGCGAGCATGGGCGGGGCCTCATGGGCCACACTGGTTTCAACTACACTGGACCTTGGACAACATGCCAATCACAAGGTCTCTTGCCATGGGGAAGGTGTTTTGATTTCTGCATCATTTTCAACCCTGGGCAGTGGTTGGAGATAAGGTCTAGGTTCTGAAGCCTGAAAAATCGCAGTTGGGAAGAGATGACAATCTAAGGCGATGGCGCATCTGATATGCTCAGTGTGCGGTCAACTGCCTGGGTGTTGGTCAGGAGGTTCTGGCTCAGGTTGTGTCATACAGTGCACTAGTGCCCAAGTTAGACTATATAATTTGGGTACAGTCGAGTGCCCTGTAGGTTTATCCTCATTTGAGGTGCCTGGGCACCTCATTAGGCAAGATATTTTTTCTAGAGGGCAGGCAGAGTGCTGCCTTGTGGGTCCGGAATTGCCAAACTTGAGGGCTTCCGGGACAGGAGTGTGAGGACAGAAGTTTGAGAACACGAGCTAGACTTGAGTTTCAGGCCGAGGGCACGGCTGGTACCCCCTGCAGTCGCAACCAAAATCTCAAGCATCTGAAATCACGGCGAGGATCAGTCGTTGGCTCAGGTTGGAGTTTCTGTGCATGACTGCCCCTTCATGAAAGGAGCGGAATCTCAAGGCCATGGAGGTTTCCGACGTTGGGAGTGGTGGGATGCCCCCTTCAATGATTCCTTCTGTGTGACAATTAAGACCTGTTGGGCAGCTCCAGGACATCCCATATGGAATGACTCCAGAGCACCGTTGGAGGATGGATGCCAGGCAAGCCCGCCTCACAATCCAATTGTCTACTAGACAAAATACAGTTGAGATCGGATCCCTCTGCGGGAGCAACCGGGGTGGCTGAGTTGAAATGGACTTTCCTGAGGATGGGCCCTAATGTGTGTTTGTGTCCATGAGGGCCTTGAAATGGGGCGGTGGCACTGGGACCCTGAAGTATTCTCCTAAGCTTTTGACATAGCTCCCATGCACAAGTTTCCTTGTGGAGAGGAGATTTGTTCTGATGGGTGCCTCAGGAAACCCATTATGCTGGTATTGGAATCCAGACTTTTGAAGAGACATGCCTGTAAACCAATGCAATGTATTCGATTATGGCCTAGGGTCCTGTCTTGTTCATTCTTCTTGTCTGGGGATATTCATCTATGGAATGAGTGGAGGTAGATGCTCACCTGGTGTCTTACCGCCCTTGTTTGTCCCCGGAGACCTACACTATTGGTTTGGCCTCAGGGACTTTGGAGAGTTCTCCTAATTTGTACGATTTTGGACAATGGAATGGGCCGAATTCCCATGGATTGGGTAGGCACAGTCCTAATGTGTGGCTTCAGAGGCCCCAGCATGAGGGTGTGTGGCCCAGGACTTTGAGGACAGAAGTCTGAAAACACAAACTCAGCTTAGGTTTGGGGATGTAGGTATGGCAGGCCCAATCTACAAATCATGAGAAGAAATCTTCAGGATATGAAGAAAGAGCGAGTCTGAGGCACTTGCTCAGGCTTTTGCATTTGGATTTTATATCAACGATGGCCGTGGAATGGGGGAGGACTCATGGGCCATGGACGGATCTTCCTCTCTGTGGATTTGGCCCGATCCCAATTGTTTTTCGTCAATCTGTGGGATGGGATTTCTCCTTTCAGGTTTATTACCTCAGGTGTCTGAACAAAAGAGGAATTCCAAAGCAGAGCCCTGGGGAAGAGTGAAGGGAAAACCCAAACTATGGTTAAAAATTGGGGCCTAGGGGCATGGCAGGCACAATAAGCTGTCTCTTCATCCAGCCACTGAGAGGCCTTACTTGAGGCCTGGGCTCAGGCTGAGGGTCACAGTGTGTGTTTGTGACCAACGTGGCACGCGAGCATGGGCGGGGCCTCATGGGCCACACTGGTTTCAACTACACTGGACCTTGGACAACATGCCAATCACAAGGTCTCTTGCCATGGGGAAGGTGTTTTGATTTCTGCATCATTTTCAACCCTGGGCAGTGGTTGGAGATAAGGTCTAGGTTCTGAAGCCTGAAAAATCGCAGTTGGGAAGAGATGACAATCTAAGGCGATGGCGCATCTGATATGCTCAGTGTGCGGTCAACTGCCTGGGTGTTGGTCAGGAGGTTCTGGCTCAGGTTGTGTCATACAGTGCACTAGTGCCCAAGTTAGACTATATAATTTGGGTACAGTCGAGTGCCCTGTAGGTTTATCCTCATTTGAGGTGCCTGGGCACCTCATTAGGCAAGATATTTTTTCTAGAGGGCAGGCAGAGTGCTGCATTGTGGGTCCGGAATTGCCAAACTTGAGGGCTTCTGGGACAGGAGTGTGAGGACAGAAGTTTGAGAACACGAGCTAGACTTGAGTTTCAGGCCGAGGGCACGGCTGGTACCCCCTGCAGTCGCAACCAAAATCTCAAGCATCTGAAATCACGGCGAGGATCAGTCGTTGGCTCAGGTTGGAGTTTCTGTGCATGACTGCACCTTCATGAAAGGAGCGGAATCTCAAGGCCATGGAGGTTTCCGACGTTGGGAGTGGTGGGATGCCCCCTTCAATGATTCCTTCTGTGTGACAATTAAGACCTGTTGGGCAGCTCCAGGACATCCCATATGGAATGACTCCAGAGCACCGTTGGAGGATGGATGCCAGGCAAGCCCGCCTCACAATCCAATTGTCTACTAGCCACAATACAGTTGAGATCGGATCCCTCTGCGGGAGCAACCGGGGTGGATGAGTTGAAATGGACTTTCCTGAGGATGGGCCCTAATGTGTGTTTGTGTCCATGAGGACCTTGGAATGGGGCGGTGGCCCCGGGACCCTGAAGTATTCTCCTAAGCTTTTGACATAGCTCCCATGCACAAGTTTCCTTGTTGAGAGGATATTTGTTCTGATGTGTGCCTCAGGAAACCCATTATGTTGGAATTGGAATCCAGACTTTTGAAGAGACATGCCTGTAAAACAAAGCAATGTATTCGATTATGGCCTAGGGTCCTGTCTTGTTCATTCTCCTTCTCTGTGGATATTCATCTATGGAATGATTGGAGGTAGATGCTCACCTGGTGTCAGACCACCCTTGTTTGTCCCTGGAGACCTACACTATTGGGATTGCCTCGGGGACTTTGGAGAGTTCTCCCAATTTGTAAGATTTTGGACAATGGAATGGGCAGAATACCCATGGATTGGGTTGGCACAGTCCGAATGTGTGGCTCCAGGGGCCCCAGTATGGAGGCTGTGTGGCCCAGGACTTTGAGGACAGAAGTCTGAAAACACAAACTCACCTTATGTTTGGGGACGTAGGTATGGCAGGCCCAATCTACAAACCATGAGAAGAACTCTTCAGGATATGAAGAAAGAGCGAGTCTGAGGCACTTGCTCAGGCTTTTGTCTCTGGATTTTATATCAACGATGGCCGTGGAATGTGGGGAGGCATCATGGGCCATGGACGAATCTTCCTTTCTGTGGATTGGTGCGGTCCCAATTTTTTTCGTCAATCTGTGGGATGGGAGGTCTCCTTTCAGGTTTATTACCTCAGGTGTCCGAACAAAAGAGGAATTCCAAAGCAGAGCCCTGGGGAAGAGTGAATGGAAAACCCAAACTATGGTTAAAAATTGCGGCATAGGGGCTTGGCAGGCCCAATAAGCTGTCTCTTCATCCAGCCACTGAGCGGCCTTACTTGAGACTGGGCTCAGGCTGAGGGTCAAATGTGTGTTTGTGACAATTGTGGCCCGCGAACATGGGTGGGGCCTCATGGGCCAAACTGGTTTCAACTACACTGGACCTTGGACAACATGCCAATCACAAGGTCTCTTGCCATGGGGAAGGTGTTCTGATTTCTGCATCATTTTCAAACGTGAGCAGTGATTGGACATAAGGTACAGGTTCTGAAGCCTGAAAAATCGCAGTTGGGAAGAGATGACGACCTAAGGCGATGGCGCGTCTGATATGCTCAGTGTACGGTCAGCTGCCTGGGTGTTGGTCAGGGGGTTCTGGCTGAGGTTGTGTCAGACAGTGCACTAGTGCCCAAGTTAGACTATATAATTTGGGTACAGTCGAGTTCCCTGTAGGTTTATCCTCATTTGAGGTGCCTGGGCACCTCATTAGGCAAGATATATTTTCTAGAGGGCAGGCAGAGTGCTGCCTTGTGGGTCCGGAATTGCCAAAATGGAGGACTTCCGGGCCAGGAGTTTGAGGACAGAAGTCTGAGAACACAAGATAGACTAGGGCTTCAGGCCGAGGGCACGGCTGGTACCCCCTGCAGATCGGAAACCATATCTCAAGCATCTGAAGTCACGGCGAGGATCAGACGTTGGCTCAGGTTGTAGTTTCTGTGCATGACTGCCCCTTCATGAAAGGAGCGGAATCTCGAAGCCATGGAGCTTTTCCCACGTTGGGAATTGTGTGATGCCCCCTTCAAGGATTCCTTCTGCGGGACAATTGAGACCAGTTGGGCAGCTCCAGTACATCCCATATGGAATGACTCCAGAGCACCCTTGGAGGATGGATGTCAGGGAAGCCCTCCTTGCAATCCAATTGTCTACTAGCCACAATACAGTTGAGATCGGATCCCTCTGCGGGAGCAACCGGGGTGGCTGAGTTGAAATGGACTTTCCTGAGGATGGGCCCTAATGTGTGTTTGTGTCCATGAGGGCCTTGAAATGGGGCGGTGGCACTGGGACCCTGAAGTATTCTCCTAAGCTTTTGACATAGCTCCCATGCACAAGTTTCCTTGTGGAGAGGAGATTTGTTCTGATGGGTGCCTCAGGAAACCCATTATGCTGGTATTGGAATCCAGACTTTTGAAGAGACATGCCTGTAAACCAATGCAATGTATTCGATTATGGCCTAGGGTCCTGTCTTGTTCATTCTTCTTGTCTGGGGATATTCATCTATGGAATGAGTGGAGGTAGATGCTCACCTGGTGTCTTACCGCCCTTGTTTGTCCCCGGAGACCTATACTATTGGTTTGGCCTCAGGGACTTTGGAGAGTTCTCCTAATTTGTACGATTTTGGACAATGGAATGGGCCGAATTCCCATGGATTGGGTAGGCACAGTCCTAATGTGTGGCTTCAGAGGCCCCAGCATGAGGGTGTGTGGCCCAGGACTTTGAGGACAGAAGTCTGAAAACACAAACTCAGCTTAGGTTTGGGGATGTAGGTATGGCAGGCCCAATCTACAAATCATGAGAAGAAATCTTCAGGATATGAAGAAAGAGCGATTCTGAGGCACTTGCTCAGGCTTTTGCATTTGGATTTTATATCAACGATGGCCGTGGAATGGGGGAGGACTCATGGGCCATGGACGAATCTTCCTCTCTGTGGATTTGGCCCGATCCCAATTGTTTTTCGTCAATCTGTGGGATGGGATTTCTCCTTTCAGGTTTATTACCTCAGGTGTCTGAACAAAAGAGGAATTCCAAAGCAGAGCCCTGGGGAAGAGTGAAGGGAAAACCCAAACTATGGTTAAAAATTGGGGCCTAGGGGCATGGCAGGCACAATAAGCTGTCTCTTCATCCAGCCACTGAGAGGCCATACTTGAGGCCTAGGCTCAGGCTGAGGGTCACAGTGTGTGTTTGTGACCAACGTGGCACGCGAGCATGGGCGGGGCCTCATGGGCCACACTGGTTTCAACTACACTGGACCTTGGACAACATGCCAATCACAAGGTCTCTTGCCATGGGGAAGGTGTTTTGATTTCTGCATCATTTTCAACCCTGGGCAGTGGTTGGAGATAAGGTCTAGGTTCTGAAGCCTGAAAAATCGCAGTTGGGAAGAGATGACAATCTAAGGCGATGGCGCATCTGATATGCTCAGTGTGCGGTCAACAGCCTGGGTGTTGGTCAGGAGGTTCTGGCTCAGGTTGTGTCATACAGTGCACTAGTGCCCAAGTTAGACTATATAATTTGGGTACAGTCGAGTGCCCTGTAGGTTTATCCTCATTTGAGGTGCCTGGGCACCTCATTAGGCAAGATATTTTTTCTAGAGGGCAGGCAGAGTGCTGCATTGTGGGTCCGGAATTGCCAAACTTGAGGGCTTCTGGGACAGGAGTGTGAGGACAGAAGTTTGAGAACACGAGCTAGACTTGAGTTTCAGGCTGAGGGCACGGCTGGTACCCCCTGCAGTCACAACCAAAATCTCAAGCATCTGAAATCACAGCGAGGATCAGTCGTTGGCTCAGGTTGGAGTTTCTGTGCATGACTGCGCCTTCATGAAAGGAGCAGAATCTCAAGGCCATGGAGGTTTCCGACGTTGGGAGTGGTGGGATGCCCCCTTCAATGATTCCTTCTGTGTGACACTTAAGCCCTGTTGGGCAGCTCCAGTACATCCCATATGGAATGACTCCAGAGCACCGTTGGAGGATGGATGCCAGGCAAGCCCGCCTCACAATCCAATTGTCTACTAGCCACAATACAGTTGAGATCGGATCCCTCTGCGGGAGCAACCGGGGTGGCTGAGTTGAAATGGACTTTCCTGAGGATGGGCCCTAATGTGTGTTTGTGTCCATGAGGACCTTGGAATGGGGCGGTGGCCCCGGGACCCTGAAGTATTCTCCTAAGCTTTTGACATAGCTCCCATGCACAAGTTTCCTTGTGGAGAGGATATTTGTTCTGATGTGTGCCTCAGGAAACCCATTATGCTGGAATTGGAATCCAGACTTTTGAAGAGACATGCCTGTAAAACAAAGCAATGTATTCGATTATGGCCTAGGGTCCTGTCTTGTTCATTCTCCTTCTCTGGGGATATTCATCTATGGAATGATTGGAGGTAGATGCTCACCTGGTGTCAGACCACCCTTGTTTGTCCCTGGAGACCTACACTATTGGGATTGCCTCGGGGACTTTGGAGAGTTCTCCCAATTTGTAAGATTTTGGACAATGGAATGGGCAGAATACCCATGGATTGGGTTGGCACAGTCCGAATGTGTGGCTCCAGGGGCCCCAGCCTGGAGGCTGTGTGGCCCAGGACTTTGAGGACAGAAGTCTGAAAACACAAACTCACCTTATGTTTGGGGACGTAGGTATGGCAGGCCCAATCTACAAACCATGAGAAGAACTCTTCAGGATATGAAGAAAGAGCGAGTCTGAGGCACTTGCTCAGGCTTTTGTCTCTGGATTTTATATCAACGATGGCCGTGGAATGTGGGGAGACATCATGGGCCATGGACGAATCTTCCTTTCTGTGGATTGGGGCGGTCCCAATTTTTTTCGTCAATCTGTGGGATGGAAGGTCTCCTTTCAGGTTTATTACCTCAGGTTTCCGAACAAAAGAGGAATTCCAAAGCAGAGCCCTGGGGAAGAGTGAAGGGAAAACCCAAACTATGGTTAAAAATTGTGGCATAGGGGCTTGGCAGGCCCAATAAGCTGTCTCTTCATCCAGCCACTGAGCGGCCTTACTTGAGACTGGGCTCAGGCTGAGGGTCAAATGTGTGTTTGTGACAATTGTGGCCCGCGAACATGGGTGGGGCCTCTTGGGCCAAACTGGTTTCAACTACACTGGACCTTGGACAACATGTCAATCACAAGGTCTCTTGCCATGGGGAAGGTGTTCTGATTTCTGCATCATTTTCAAACGTGAGCAGTGATTGGACATAAGGTACAGGTTCTGAAGCCTGAAAAATCGCAGTTGGGAAGAGATGACGACCTAAGGCGATGGCGCGTCTGGTATGCTCAGTGTACGGTCAGCTGCCTGGGTGTTGGTCAGGGGGTTCTGGCTGAGGTTGTGTCAGACAGTGCACTAATGCCCAAGTTAGACTACATAATTTGGGTACAGTCGAGTTCCCTGTAGGTTTATCCTCATTTGAGGTGCCTGGGCACCTCATTAGGCAAGATATTTTTTCTAGAGGGCAGGCAGAGTGCTGCCTTGTGGGTCCGGAATTGCCAAAATGGAGGACTTCCGGGCAGGAGTTTGAGGACAGAAGTCTGAGAACACAAGATAGACTTGGGCTTCAGGCCGAGGGCACGGTAGGTACCCCCTGCAGATCGGAAACCATATCTCAAGCATCTGAAGTCACGGCGAGGATCAGACGTTGGCTCAGGTTTTAGTTTCTGTGCATGACTGCCCCTTCATGAAAGGAGCGGAATCTCGAAGCCATGGAGCTTTTCCCACGTTGGGAGTTGTGTGATGCCCCCTTCAAGGATTCCTTCTGCGGGACAATTGAGACCAGTTGGGCAGCTCCAGGACATCCCATATGGAATGACTCCAGAGCACCCTTGGAGGATGTATGTCAGGGAAGCCCGCCTCGCAATCCAATTGTCTACTAGCCACAATACAGTTGAGATCGGATCCCTCTGCGGGAGCAACCTGTGTGGCTGAGTTGAAATGGACTTTTTGAAGATGGGCCCTAATGTGTGTTTGTGTCCATGAGGGCCTTGAAATGGGGCGGTGGCACTGGGACCCTGAAGTATTCTCCTAAGCTTTTGACATAGCTCCCATGCACAAGTTTCCTTGTGGAGAGGAGATTTGTTCTGATGGGTGCCTCAGGAAACCCATTATGCTGGTATTGGAATCCAGACTATTGAAGAGACATGCCTGTAAACCAAAGCAATGTATTCGATTATGGCCTAGGGTCCTGTCTTGTTCATTCTTCTTGTCTGGGGATATTCATCTATGGAATGAGTGGAGGTAGAGGCTCACCTGGTGTCTTACCTCCCTCGTTTGTCCCCGGAGACCTACACTATTGGGATGGCCTCGGGGACTTTGGAGAGTTCTCCTAATTTGTACGATTTTGGACAATGGAATGGGCAGTATTCCCATGGATTGGGTAGGCACAGTCCTAATGTGTGGCTCCAGGGGCCCCAGCCTGGAGGATGTGTGGCCCAGGACTTTGAGAACAGAAGTCTGAAAACACAAATTCAGCCTAGGTTTGGGGATGTAGGTATGGCAGGCCCAATCTACAAACCATGAGAAGAAATCTTCAGGATATGAAGAAAGATCGAGTCTGAGGCACTTGCTCAGGGTTTTGTCTCTGGATTTTATATCAATGATGGCCGTGGAATGTGGGGAGGCCTCATGGGCCATGGACGAATATCCTTCTGTGGATTGAGGCGGTCCCAATTATTTTTCGTCAATCTGTGGGATGGGAGGTCTCCTTTCAGGTTTATTACCTCAGGTGTCCGAACAAAAGAAGTATTCTAAAGCAGAGCCCTGGGGAAGAGTGAAGGGACAACCCAAACTATGGTTAAAAATTTGGGGCCTAGGGGCATGGCAGACAAAATAAGCTGTCTCTACATCCAGCCACTGAGAGGCCTTACTTGAGGACTGGGCTCAGGCTGAGGGTCACAGTGTGTGTTTGTGACCAACGTGGCACGTGAGCATGGGCGGGGCCTCATGGGCCACACTGGTTTCAACTACACTGGACCTTGCACAACATGCCAATCACAAGGTCTCTTGCCATGGGGAAGGTGTTTTGATTTCTGCATCATTTTCATCCCTGGGCAGTGGTTGGAGATAAGGTCTCGGTTCTGAAGCCTGAAAAATCGCAGTTGGGGATAGATTACGATCTAAGGCCATGGCGGGTTTTATGTGCTCAGGGTGCGGTCAGCTTTCTGGGTGTTGGTCAGGAGGTCCGGGCTCAGGTTGTGTTCAACAGTGCATTAGTGCCCAGGTTAGAGTATATAATTTGGGTAACGTCGAGTGCTGTGTAGGTTTATCCTCATTTAAGGTGCCTGGGCAGCTCATGAGGCAATAATTTTTTTTCTAGAAGGCAGGCAGAGTGCTGCATTGTGGGTCCGGAATAGTCAAACTTGAGGGCTAAGGGGCCAGGAGTGTGAGGACGGAATCTGAGAAGACGAGCTAGACTTTGGCTTCAGGCCTAGGGCACGGCAGTTACTCCCTGCAGATCTGAACCAATATCTCATGCATCTGAAGTCAGAGCGAGGATCAGACTTTGGCTCAGGTTGGAGTTTCTGTGCATGACGGCCGCTACATGAAGGGAGCGGAATCTCGAGGCCATTGAGGTTTTCCCACGTTGGGAGTTGTGGGATGCCCCCTTCAAAGATTCCTTCTGCGGGACAATTGAGATTTGTTGGACAGCTCCAGGACATCCCATATGGAATGACTCCAGAGCACCATTCGCGGATGGATGCCTGGGAAGCCCGCCTCGCATTGGTTTCAACTACACTGAACGTTGGACAACATGCCAACCACAAGGTTTTTTGCCATGGGGAAGGTGTTCTGATTTCTGCATCACCTTCAACCCTGGGCAGTGATTGGAGATAAGGTCTAGGTTCTGAAACCTGAAAACCGAGGTTGGGAAAAGATGACGACCTAAGGCCACGGCGGCTCGATGTGCTCAGTGTGCGGCCAGCTGTCTGGGAGGGGCCAGAAGGTCCAGGCTCAGGCTGTGTCAGAAAGGGCATTAGTGACCTTGTCAGACTATGTATTTGGGGTACAGCCAATGTCGGTGCAGGTTGATCCTCATTTGGGGTTACTGGGTAGCCCCAGAGGACAATGTTTTTCTTATGGAGGGCGGGCAGGGTGCTGCATTGTAGAACTGGATTGCCAAACTGGAGGGCTTGTGGGCCAGTAGTCTGACGACCAAAGTCTGAGAACACAAGCTAGGATTAGGTTTCTGGGTGAGGCCATGGCAGGCACAATCTACAGACCTGAAACGAGATCTCGTGCATCTGAAGTCAGGGCGAGGATCTGACGATCGCTCAGGTTGGAGTTTCTGTCCCTGATGGCCCCTTCATGAATGGGAGGGCATCACGAGGCCATGGGGGTTTTCCCACGATGGGAGTTTTGAGAAGCTCCAAACTGCAGAGAGTCTTCTGCAGGACAATTGAGACCTGTTGCTTGGGTCCAGGCCAATGATTCTGAGCAGGGTTCTAAGGATGGATGGCTGGGTAGCCCACCTCGCATTCCAATTGTCTCCTAGCAACAAGACAGGTTAGATCTTTTGGATCTGTGGGGAGCAACCGAGGACGCTGAGTTGAAATGGACACCCCTGGGGATGGGTCCTTATGGGCTTTTGTGTCTATGGAGACCTTGGAATGAAGCGGTGGCACTGGGGCCCTAAAGGGTTCTCCTAAACAGAGGCTTTGACACAGCTCCAACGTGCAAGTTTCCCATGTGTAGATGAGATGTTTTCTGATGGGTGAGTCAAGAAACAGCTATATGCTGTTTTGATATCCAGGCCTCTGAGGAGAGATGCCTGGAAACCAAAGCAATGGATCTGATTAGTGCCTAGGGGCCTGTTCTTTCCTTTTTACCTCTGGAGACATCTGTCTATGGGTCTGAGTGCAGGTAGGTGCTCAGTTGGGCTCAGATTGCCCCTGTTTTTCATGGGAAGCCACCACTATTGAGATGGATTAGGGACTTTGGAGGTTTATCCTATTAGAAGGGTTGTGGCCATTGGAATGGGCACACACAATTCCCTTGGAGAGGGCAAGTATAGTCCTCAGGTTTGGCTCCAAGGGCCTGAGCCTGTAGGTTGTGTAGGCCAGGGCTGTTTGGACAGTTGTCTGAAATCACAAACTCGGCTTATGTTTCGAGTCATAGGTATGGCAGGACTGACCTACAGACCATGAGGAGAACTCTTCGGGATTTGAAAAAAGGGCGAGTGTGAGGCTCCTGCTCAAGTTTTTGTCTCTGGATATCGTGTCACTCATGATCGTGGAATTTCTGGGTGACTTCATGGGAAATGGACGAGTCTTACTCTCTGGTGGTTTGGCCCCGTCCAAAGTTTTGGGGTCAATCTGTGGGCTTGAAGAAGTCCGTTTTTTTTTTTTTGTTGTTGTTGTTGTTATTGTTGTTTTTAACCTCAGGTGTCCCACCAAATGAGGGATTCCAGAGTAGAGCCCTGGGGAGGGGCGACTGGACAATCAGAAATCTGGTTAAAAATTGGGGCCTAGGGACATGTCAAGCCCATTATGACATCTAATGGTCCAGCCACCTAGAGGACTTACTAGAGGACAGGACTCATGCTGAGGGTCACAATGCGTATGTATGCCCTCGTCGCACGCAAGAATGGGCGGGGCCTCAGGGTGAATGCTGGTTTCTCCTACACTGAAGGTTGGACAACGTGCCAACCACAGGGGTTCTTGCCATGGGTAAGGAGGAGTTCTGATTTCTGCATCACACTCACCCCTGGGCAGTGATTGGAGATAAGGTCTCGGTTCTGAAGCCTGAAAACGGAGGTAGGGAAGAGATGATGACCTAAGGCCATGGCGGGTTTTATGTGCTCAGTGTGCGGTCATCTTTCTGGGTGTTGGTCAGGAGGTCCGGGCTCAGGCTGTGTTCGACAGTGCATTAGTGCCCAGGTTAGACTATATAATTTGGGTAACGTCGAGTGCTGTGTAGGTTTATCCTCATTTAAGGTGCCTGGGCAGCTCATGAGGCAATAATTTTTTTTCTAGAGGGCAGGCAGAGTGCTGCATTGTGGGTCCGGAATTGCCAACCTTGAGGGCTTCGGGGCCAGGAGTGTGAGGACGGAAGTCTGAGAAGACAAGCTAGACTTGGGTTTCAGGTTGAGGGCATGGTAGGTACCCCCTGCAGATCTGAACCAATATCTCATGCATCTGAAGTCAGGGCGAGGATCAGACGTTGGCTCAGGTTGGAGTTTCTGTGCATGACGGCCGCTTCATGAAGGGAGCGGAATCTCGGGGCCATTGAGGTTTTCCCACGTTGGGAGTTGTGGGATGCCCCCTTCAAGGATTCCTTCTGTGGGACAATTGAGACCTGTTGGACAGCTCCAGGACATCCCATATGGATGACTCCAGAGCACCGTTCGCGGATGGATGCCTTGGAAGCCCGCCTCGCATTCCAATTGTCTCCTAGCAACAAGACAGTTCAGATCTGATGCCTTGCCGGAGCAACCGGGGTGGCTGACTTGAAATGGACTTTCCTGAGGATGGGTCCTAATGTGTTTTTGTGTCCATGAGAGCCTTGGAGTGGGGCAGTGGCACCGGGACCCTGAAGTACTCTCCTAAGCTTTGGACATGGCTCCCATGCACAGGTTACCTTGTGGAGACGAGATGAGTTCTGATGGGTGCCTCAGGAAAACCCCTATGCTCGTATTGGAATCAGGCATTTGAGGACACATGCCTGTAACCCAAAGCAATGGATCCTATTATGGCCTAGGGTCCTGTCTGGTTCAATCTTCTTCTCTGGGGACATCCATCTATGGTATGAGTGGAGGTCGATTATCAGCTGGTGTCAGACAGCCCTTGTTTGTTCCGAGCGACCTACACTATTGGGATGGCCTCAGGGACTTTGGAGGTTTCTCCTAATTTGTATGATTTTGGACCATGGAATGGGCAGATTTCCCATGGATTGGTAGGCACAGTCCTAATATATGTCTCCGGGTGCCAGCCTGGAGGGTGTGTGGCCCAAGACTTTGAGGACAGAAGTCTGAAAACACAAACTCAGCTTAGGTTTGGGGACGTAGTTATGGCAGGCCCGATCTAAAAACCATGAGAAGAACTCTTCAGGATATGAAGAAAGTGCGAGTCTGAGGCGCTTGCTCAGGCTTTTGTCTCTGGATTTTGTATCAGCGATGGCCGTGGAATGTCGGGGAGGCCTCATGGGCCATGGACCAATCTTCCTCTCTGAGGATATGGCCCGATTCCCAATTGCTTTTCGTCAATCTGTGGGATGGGAGGACTCATTTCAGTTTTGTTACCTCAGGTGTCCCACCAAAGAAGGAATTCCAAAGCAAAGCCGTGGGGAAGACTGAAGGGACAACCCGAACTATGGTTAAAAATTGGGGCCTAGGGGCATAGCAAGCCAAATATGCTATCTCTTCATCCAGCCACTGAGTGGCCTTACTTGAGGACTGGGCTCAGCCTGAGGGTCACAATGTGCGTTTGTGACCAATGTGGCCGGCGAGCATGGGCGGGGCCTCATGGGCCACACTGGTTTCAACTACACTGAACGTTGGACAACATGCCAACCACAAGGTTTTTTGCCATGGGGAAGGAGTTCTGATTTCTGCATCACCTTCAACCCTGGGCAGTGATTGGAGATAAGGTCTAGGTTCTGAAACCTGAAAACCGAGGTTGGGAAAAGATGACGACCTAAGGCCACGGCGGCTAATGTGCTCAGTGTGCGGCCAGCTGTCTGGGAGGGGCCAGGGGGTCCAGGCTCAGGCTGTGTCAGAAAGCGCATTAGTGCCCTGGTCAGCCTATGTATTTGGGGTACAGCCAATGTCGGTGCAGGTTGATCCTCATTTGGGGTTACTGGGTAGCCCCAGAGGACAATGTTTTTCTTATGGAGGGCGGGCAGGGTGCTGCATTGTAGATCTGGATTGCCAAACTGGAGGGCTTGTGGGCCAGTAGTCTCACGACCAAAGTCTGAGAACACAAGCTAGGATTAGGTTTCTGGGTGAGGCCATGGCAGGCACAATCTACAGACCTGAATCGAGATCTCGTGCATCTGAATTCAGGGCGAGGATCAGACGATCGCTCAGGTTGGAGTTTCTGTCCCTGATGGCCCCTTCATGAATGGGGGGGCATCACGAGGCCATGGGGGTTTTCCCACGGTGGGAGTTGTGAGAAGCTCCAAACTGCAGAGAGTCTTCTGCAGGACAATTGAGACCTGTTGCTTGGGTCCAGGCCAATGATTCTGAGCAGGGTTCTAAGGATGGATGGCTGGGTAGCCCACCTCGCATTCCAATTGTCTCCTAGCAACAAGACAGGTTAGATCTCCTGGATCTGTGTGGAGCAACCGAAGACGCTGAGTTGAAAAGGACACCCCTGGGGATGGGTCCTAATGTGCTTTTGTGTCTATGGAGACCTTGGAATGAAGCGGTGGCACTGGGGCCCTAAAGGGTTCTCCTAAACAGAGGCTTTGACACAGCTCCAACGTGCAAGTTTCCCATGTGTAGATGAGATGTTTTCTGATGGGTGCGTCAAGAAACAGCTATATGCTGTTTTGATATCCAGGCCTCTGAGGAGAGATGCCTGGAAACCAAAGCAATGGATCTGATTAGTGCCTAGGGGCCTGTTCTTTCCTTTTTACCTCTGGAGACATCTGTCTATGGGTCTGAGTGCAGGTAGGTGCTCAGTTGGGCTCAGATTGCTTCTGTTTTTCCTGGGAAGCCACCACTATTGAGATGGATTAGGGACTTTGGAGGTTTATCCTATTAGAAGGGTTGTGGCCATTGGAATGGGCACACACAATTCCCTTGGAGAGGGCAAGTATAGTCCTGAGGTTTGGCTCCAGGAGCCTGAGCCTGTAGGTTTTGTAGGCCAGGGCTGTTTGGACAGTTGTCTGAAAACACAAACTCGGCTTATGTTTCAGGTCATAGGTATGGCAGGACTGACCTACAGACCATGAGGAGAACTCTTCGGGATTAGAAAAAAGGGCGAGTGTGAGGCTCTTGCTCAAGTTTTTGTCTCTGGATATCATGTCACTCATGGTCGTGGAATTTCTGGGTGACTTCATGGGAAATGGACGAGTCTTACTCTCTGGTGGTTTGGCCCCGTCCAAAGAGTTTGGGGTCAATCTGTGGGCTGAAGAATTTCGTTTTTTGTTGTTGTTGTTGTTGTTGTTGTTGTTGTTGTTGTTGTTTTCTTTTTTAACCTCAGGTGTCCCACCAAATGAGGGATTCCAGAGTAGAGCCCTGGGGAGGGGCGACTGGACAATCAGAAATCTGGTTAAAAATTGGGGCCTAGGGACCTGTCAAGCCCATTATGACATCTAATGGTCCAGCCACTGAAAGGACTTACTAGAGGACAGGACTCATGCTGAGGGTCACAATGCGTATGTATGCCCTCGTCGCACGCAAGAATGGGCGGGGCCTCAGGGTGAATGCTGGTTTCTCCTACACTGAACGTTGGACAACGTGCCACCACAAGGGTTCTTGCCATGGGTAAGGAGGAGTTCTGATTTCTGCATCACACTCACCCCTGGGCAGTGATTGGAGATAAGGTCTCGGTTCTGAAGCCTGAAAACGGAGGTAGGGAAGAGATGATGACCTAAGGCCATGGCGGGTTTTATGTGCTCAGTGTGCGGTCATCTTTCTGGGTGTTGGTCAGGAGGTCCGGGCTCAGGTTGTGTTCGACAGTGCATTAGTGCCCAGGTTAGACTATATAATTTGGGTAACGTCGAGTGCTGTGTAGGTTTATCCTCATATAAGGTGCCTGGGCAGCTCATGAGGCAATAATTTTTTTTCTAGAGGGCAGGCAGAGTGCTGCATTGTGGGTCCGGAATTGCCAACCTTGAGGGCTTCGGGGCCAGGAGTGTGAGGACGGAAGTCTGAGAAGACAAGCTAGACTTGGGTTTCAGGTTGAGGGCATGGTAGGTACCCCCTGCAGATCTGAACCAATATCTCATGCATCTGAAGTCAGGGCGAGGATCAGACGTTGGCTCAGGTTGGAGTTTCTGTGCATGACGGCCGCTTCATGAAGGGAGCGGAATCTCGGGGCCATTGAGGTTTTCCCACGTTGGGAGTTGTGGGATGCCCCCTTCAAGGATTCCTTCTGCGGGACAATTGAGACCTGTTGGACAGCTCCAGGACATCACATATGGATGATTCCAGAGCACCGTTCGCGGATGGATGCCTGGGAAGCCTGCCTCGCATTCCAATTGTCTCCTAGCAACAAGACAGTTCAGATCTGATGGCTCTGCCGGAGCAACCGGGGTGGCTGAGTTGAAATGGACTTTCCTGAGGATGGGTCCTAATGTGTTTTTGTGTCCATGAGGGCCTTGGAATGGGGCAGTGGCACCGGGACCCTGAAGTACTCTCCTAAGCTTTGGACATGGCTCCCATGCACAGGTTACCTTGTGGAGACGAGATGAGTTCTGATGGGTGCCTCAGGAAAACCCCTATGCTCGTATTGGAATCAGGCTTTTGAGGACACATGCCTGTAACCCAAAGCAATGGATCCTATTATGGCCTAGGGTCCTGTCTGGTTCAATCTTCTTCTCTGGGGACATCCATCTATGGTATGAGTGGAGGTCGATTATCAGCTGGTGTCAGACAGCCCTTGTTTGTTCCGAGCGACCTACACTATTGGGATGGCCTCAGGGACTTTGGAGGTTTCTCCTAATTTGTATGATTTTGGACCATGGAATGGGCAGATTTCCCATGGATTGGTAGGCACAGTCCTAATATATGTCTCCGGGTGCCAGCCTGGAGGGTGTGTGGCCCAAGACTTTGAGGACAGAAGTCTGAAAACACAAACTCAGCTTAGGTTTGGGGACGTAGTTATGGCAGGCCCGATCTAAAAACCATGAGAAGAACTCTTCAGGATATGAAGAAAGTGCGAGTCTGAGGCGCTTGCTCAGGCTTTTGTCTCTGGATTTTGTATCAGCGATGGCCGTGGAATGTCGGGGAGGCCTCATGGGCCATGGACCAATCTTCCTCTCTGAGGATTTGGCCCGATTCCCAATTGCTTTTCGTCAATCTGTGGGATGGGAGGACTCATTTCAGTTTTGTTACCTCAGGTGTCCCACCAAAGAAGGATTCCAAAGCAAAGCCGTGGGGAAGACTGAAGGGACAACCCGAACTATGGTTAAAAATTGGGGCCTAAGGGCATGGCAATCCAAATATGCTATCTCTTCATCCAGCCACTGAGTGGCCTTACTTGAGGACTGGGCTCAGCCTGAGGGTCACAATGTGCGTTTGTGATCAATGTGTCCGGCGAGAATGGGCGGGGCCTCTTGGGCCACACTGGTTTCAACTACACTGAACGTTGGACAACATGCCAACCACAAGGTTTCTTGCCATGGGGAAGGAGTTCTGATTTCTGCATCACCTTCAACCCTGGGCAGTGATTGGAGATAAGGTCTAGGTTCTGAAACCAGAAAACCGAGGTTGGGAAAAGATGACGACCTAAGGCCACGGCGGCTCGATGTGCTCAGTGTGCGGCCAGCTGTCTGGGAGGGGCCAGGGGGTCCAAGCTCAGGCTGTGTCAGAAAGGGCATTAGTGCCCTGGTCAGCCTATGTATTTGGGGTACAGCCAATGTCGGTGCAGGTTGATCCTCATTTGGGGTTACTGGGTAGCCCCAGAGGACAATGTTTTTCTTATGGAGGGCGGGCAGGGTGCTGCATTGTAGATCTGGATTGCCAAACTGGAGGGCTTGTGGGCCAGTAGTGTGACGACCAAAGTCTGAGAACACATGCTAGGCTTAGGTTTCTGGTTGAGGCCATGGCAGGCACAATCTACAGACCTGAATCGAGATCTCGTGCATCTGAAGTCAGGGCGAGGATCAGACGATCGCTCTGGTTGGAGTTTCTGACCCTGATGGCCCCTTCATGAATGGGGTGGCATCACGAGGCCATGGGGGTTTTCCCACGGTGGGAGTTGTGAGAAGCTCCAAACTGCAGAGAGTCTTCTGCAGGACAATTGAGACCTGTTGCTTGGGTCCAGGCCAATGATTCAGAGCAGGGTTCTAAGGATGGATGGCTGGGTAGCCCACCTCGCATTCCAATTGTCTCCTAGCAACAAGACAGGTTAGATCTCCTGGATCTGTGGGGAGCAACCGAGGACGCTGAGTTGAAATGGACACCCCTGGGGATGGGTCCTAATGTGCTTTTGTGTCTATGGAGACCTTGGAATGAAGCGGTGGCACTGGGGACCTAAAGGGTTCTCCTAAACAGAGGCTTTGACACAGCTCCAACGTGCAATTTTACATGTGTAGATGAGATATTTTCTGATGGGTGCGTCAAGAAACAGCTATATGCTGTTTTGATATCCAGGCCTCTGAGGAGAGATGCCTGGAAACCAAAGCAATGGATCTGATTAGTGCCTAGGGGCCTGTTCTTTCCTTTTTACCTCTGGAGACATCTGTCTATGGGTCTGAGTGCAGGTAGGTGCTCAGTTGGGCTCAGATTGCCCCTGTTTTTCCTGGGAAGCCACCACTATTGAGATGGATCAGGGACTTTGGAGGTTTATCCTATTAGAAGGGTTGTGGTCATTGGAATGGGCACACACAATTCCCTTGGAGAGGGCAAGTACAGTCCTCAGGTTTGGCTCCAGGGGCCTGAGCCTGTAGGTTGTGTAGGCCAGGGCTGTTTGGACAGTTGTCTGAAAACACAAACTCGGCTTATGTTTCGGGTCATAGGTATGACAGGACTGACCTACAGACCATGAGGAGTACTCTACGGGATTTGAAAAAAGGGCGAGTGTGAGGCTCTTGCTCAAGTTTTTGTCTCTGGATATCGTGTCACTCATGGTCGTGGAATTTCTGGGTGACTTCATGGGAAATGGACGAGTCTTACTCTCTGGTGGTTTGGCACCGTCCAAAGAGTTTGGGGTCAATCTGTGGGCTGCAAGAAGTCCGTTTTTTGTTGTTGTTGTTGTTGTTGTTTTCTTTTTTACCTCAGGTGTCCCACCAAATGAGGGATTCCAGAGTAGAGCCCTGGGGAGGGGCGACTGGACAATCAGAAATCTGGTTAAAAATTGGGGCCTAGGGACATGTCAAGCCCATTATGACATCTAATGGTCCAGCCACTGAGAGGACTTACTAGAGGACAGGACTCATGCTGAGGGTCACAATGCGTATGTATGCCCTCGTCGCACGCAAGAATGGGCGAGGCCTCAGGGTGAATGCTGGTTTCTCCTACACTGAACGTTGGACAACGTGCCAACCACAAGGGTTCTTGCCATGGGTAAGGAGGAGTTCTGATTTCTGCATCACACTCACCCCTGGGCAGTGATTGGAGATAAGGTCTCGGTTCTGAAGCCTGAAAACGGAGGCAAAGAAGAGATTATGACATAAGGCCATGGCGGGTTTTATGTGCTCATTGTGCGGTCAGCATTCTGGGTATTGGTCAGGAGGTCCGGGCTCAGGCTGTGTTCGACAGTGCATTAGTGCCCAGGTTAGACTATATAATTTGGGTAACATCGAGTGCTGTGTAGGTTTATCCTCATGTAAGCTGCCTGGGCAGCTCATGAGGCAACAATTTTTTTTCTAGAGGGCAGGCAGAGTGCTGCATTGTGGGTTGGGAATTGCCAAACTTGAGGGCATCGGGGCCAGGAGTGTGAGGACGGAAGTCTGAGAAGACAAGCTAGACTTGGGTTTCAGGGTGAGGGCACAGCAGGTACCCCCTGCAGATCTGTACCAATATCTCATGCATCTGAAGTCAGGGCGAGGATCAGACGTTGGCTCAGGTTGGAGTTTCTGTGCATGATGGCCGCTTCATGAAGGGAGCAGAATCTCGGGGCCATTGAGGTTTTCCCACGTTGGGAGTTGTGGGATGCCCCCTTCAAGGATTCCTTCTGCGGGACAATTGAGACCTGTTGGACAGCTCCAGGACATCCCATATGGATGACTCCAGAGCACCGTTCGTGGATGGTTGCCTGGGAAGCCCGCCTCGCATTCCAATTCTCTCCTAGCAACAAGACAGTTTAGATCTGATGGCTCTGCCGGAGCAACCGAGGTGGCTGAGTTGAAATGGACTTTCCCGAGGATGGGTCCTAATGAGATTTTGTGTCCATGAGGGCCTTGGAATGGGGCGGTGGCACCGGGACACTGAAGTACTCTGCTAAGCTTTGGACATGGCTCCCATGCACAGGTTCCTTGGGAGACGAGATGAGTTCTGATGGGTGCCTCAGGAAAACCCCTATGCTCGTAATGGAATCAGGCTTTTGAGGACACATGCCTGTAACCCAAATCAATGGATCCTATTATAGCCTAGTGTCCTGTCTGGTTCAATTTCTTCTCTGGGGACATCCATCTATGGTATGAGTGGAGGTCGATTATCAGCTGGAGTCAGACAGTCCTTGTTTGTTCTGGGAGACCTACACTATTGGGATGGCCTCAAGGACTTTGGAGCTTTCTCCTAATTTGTACGATTTTGGACCTTGGAATGGGCAGAATTCCCATGGATTGGTAGGCACAGTCCTAATGTGTGTCTCCAGGGACCCAGCCTGGAGGGAGTGTAGCCCAAGACTTTGAGGACAGAAGTCTGAAAACACAAACTCAGCTTAGGTTTGGGGACGTAGGTATGGCAGGCGCGATCTACAAACCATGAGAAGAACTCTTTTGGATATGAAGAAAGTGGGAGTCTGAGGCGCTTGCTCAGGCTTTTGTCTCTGGATTTTGTATCAGCGATGGCCGTGGAATGTCGGGGAGGCCTCATGGGCCATGGACGAATCTTCCTCTCTGAGGAATTGGCCCGATTCCCAATTGCTTTTCGTCAATCTGTGGGATGGGGGGTCTCCTTTCAGGTTTGTTACCTCAGGTGTCCCACCAAAAGAGGAATTCCAAAGCAAAGCCGTGTGGAAGACTGAAGGGACAACCCGAACTATGGTTAAAAATTGGGGCCTAGGGGAATGGCAAGCCCAATATGTTATCTCTTCATCCAGCCACTGAGTGGCCTTACTTGAGGACTGGGCTCAGCCTGAGGGTCACAATGTGGGTTTGTGACCAATGTGGCCCGCGAGCATGGGCGGGGCATCATGGGCCACATTGGTTTCAACTACACTGAACGTTGGACAACATGCCAACCACAAGGTTTCTTGCCATGGGGAAGGAGTTCTGATTTCTGCATCACCTTCAACACTGGGCAGTGATAGGAGATAAGGTCTAGGTTCTGAATCCTGAAAACCGAGGTTCGGAAGGGATGACGACCTAAGGCCACGGCGGCTCGATGTGCTCAGTGTGCGGCCAGCTGTCTGGGAGTTGCCAAGAGGTCCAGGCTCAGGCTGTGTCAGAAAGGGCATCAGTGTCCTGGTCAGCCTATGTATTTGGGTTACAGCCATGGTCGGTGCAGGTTGATCCTCATTTGGGGTTACTGGGTAGCCCCAGAGGACAATTTTTTTTTTCTGGAGGGCAGTCAGAGTGCAGCGTTGTAGTTCTGGATTGCCAAACTGGAGGGCTTGTGGGCCAGTAGTCTGACGACAAAAGTCTGAGAGCACAAGCTAGGCTTAGGTTTCTGGGTGAGGCCATGGCAGGCACAATCTACAGACCTGAATCGAGATCTCGTGAATCTGAAGTCAGGGCGAGGATCAGACGATCGCTCAGGTTGGAGTTTCTGTCCCTGATGGCCCCTTCATGAATGGGGGGGCATCGCGAGGCCAGGGGGGTTTTCCCACGATGGGAGTTGTGAGAAGCTCCAAACTGCAGAGAGTCTTCTGCAGGACAATTGAGACCTGTTGTTTGGCTCCAGGCCAATAATTCTGAGCAGGGTTCTAAGGATGGATGGCTGGGTATCCCACCTCGCATTCCAATTGCCTCCTAGCAACAAGACAGGTTAGATCTCCTGGATCTGTGGGGAGCAACCGAGGACGCTGAGTTGAAATGGACAACCCTGGGGATGGGTACTAATGTGCTTTTGTGTCTATGGAGACCTTGGAATGAAGCGGTGGCACTGGCGCCCTAAAGGGTTCTCCTAAACAGAGGCTTTGACACAGCTCCAACGTGCAAGTTTCCCATGTGTAGATGAGATGTTTTCTGATCGGTGAGTCAAGAAACAGCTAGAGCTGCTTTTGAAATCCAGTCCTCTGAGGAGAGATGCCTGGAAACCAAAGCAATGGATCTGATTAGTGCCTAGGGGCCTGTTCTTTCCTTTTTACCTCTGGGGACATCTGTCTATGGGTCTGAGTGCAGGTAGGTGCTCAGTTGGGCTCAGATTGCCCCTGTTTTTCCTGGGAAGCTACCACTATTGAGATGGATCAGGGACTTTGGAGGTTTATCCTATTAGAAGGGTTTTGGCCATTGGAATGGGCACACACAATTCCCTTGGAGAGGGCAAGTACAGTCCTCAGGTTTGGCGCCAGGGGCCTGAGCCAGTAGGTTGTGTAGGCCAGGGCTGTTTGGACAGTTGTCTGAAAACACAAACTCGGCTTATGTTTCGGGTCATAGGTATGGCAGGACTGACCTACAGACCATGAGGAGAACTCTTCGGGATTTGAAAGAAGGGCGAGTGTGAGGCTCCTGCTCAAGTTTTTGTACTGGATATCGTGTCACTCATGGTCGTGAAATTGCCGGGTGACTTCATGGGAAATGGACGAGTCTTACTCTCTGGTGGTTGGCCCGTCCAAAGAGTTTGGGGTCATTCTGTGGGCTGGAGGAAGTCCGTTTTTGTTGTTGTTGTTGTTGTTGTTGTTGTTGTTGTTGTTTTTAACCTCAGGTGTCCCACCAAATGAGGGATTCCAGAGTAGAGCCCTGGGGAGGGGCGACTGGACAATCAGAAATCTGGTTAAAAATTGGGGCCCAGGGTCATGTCAAGCCCATTATGACATCTAATGGTCCAGCCACTGAGAGTACTTACTAGAGGACAGGACTCACGCTGAGGTCACAATGCGTTTTTATGCTCTCGTCGCACTCAAGAATGGGCGGGGCCTCAGGGTGAATGCTGCTTTCTCCTACACTGAACGTTGGACAACATGCCAACCACAAGGATTCTTGCCATGGGTCAGGAAGAGTTCTGATTTCTGCATCACAGTCACCCGTGGGCAGTGATTGGAGATAAGGTCTAGGTTCTGAAGCCTGAAAACTGAGGTAGGGAAGAGATGATGACCTAAGGCCATGGCGGGTCTGATGTGCTCAGCGTGCGGTCAGCTGTCTGGGTGTTGGTCAGCAGGTCCGGGCTCAGGTTGTGTCAGACAGTGCATTAGTGCCCAGGTTAGACTATATAATTTGGGTACATTTGAGTGCCGTGTAGGCTTATCCTCATTTAAGCTGCCTGGGCTGCTCATTAGGCAATATATTTTTTCTAGAGGGCAGGCAGAGTGCTTCATTGTCGGTCCGGAATTGCCAAACTTGAGGGCTTCGGGGCCAGGAGAGTGAGGACGGAAGTCTGAGAACACAAGCTAGACTTCGGATTCAGGGTGAGGGTACGGCAGGTAACCCCTGCAGATCTGAACCAATATCTCATGCATCTGAAGTCAGGGCGAGGATCCCACGTTGGCTGAGGTTGGAGTTTCTGTGCATGACGGCCCCTTCATGAAGGGAGCGGAATCTCGAGGCCATGGAGGTTTTCCACGTTGGGAGATGTGGGATGCCCCCTTCAAGGATTCCTTCTGCGGGACATTTGAGACCTGTTGGACAGCTCCAGGACATCCCATATGGAATGACTCCAGGGCACCGTTCGAGGATGGATGCCTGGGAAATCCGCCTCGCCTTCCAATTGTCTCCTAGCAACAAGACAGTTTAGATCTAATGGATCTGCGGGAGCAACCGGGGTGGCTGGGTTGAAATGCACTTTCCAGAGGATGGGTCCTAACGTGTGTTTGTGTCCATGAGCGCCTTGGAATGGGGAGGTGGCACCGGGACCCTGAAGTTTTCTCCTAAGCTTTGGCATAGCTCCCATGCACAAGTTTCCTTGTGGAGACGAGATTTGTTCTGATGGGTGCCTCAGGAAATCCCCTCTGCTGGTATTGGAATCCAGGCTTTTGAGAAGACATGCCTGTAAACCAAAGCAATGGATGCAATAATGGCCTCGGGTCCTGTCTGGTTCAATCTTCTTGGTATGAGTGGAGGTAGATGAGTTGAGGTAGATGCTCAGCCGGTATCAAACGCCCTTTTTTGTCCCGGGCGACCTACACTATTGGGATGGCCTCAGGGACTTTGGAGTTTTCTCCTAATTTGTACGATTTGACAATGGAATGGGCAGAATTCCCATGAATTGGGTGGGGGCAGTCCTAATGTGTGGCTCCAGGGGCCCCAGCCTGGAGGGAGTGTGGCCCAGGACTTTGAGGACAGAAGACTGAAAACACAAACCCAGCTTATGTATGGGGACGTAGGTATGGCACGCCCGATCTACAAACCATGAGAAGAACTCTTCAGGATATGAAGAATGAGCGAGTCTGAGACGCTTGCTCAGGCTTTTGTCTCTAGATTTTGTTTCAGCGATGGCCGTGGAATGTTGGGGAGGTCTCATGGGCCATGGACGAATCTTCCTCTCTGTGGATTTGGCCCGATCCCAATTATTTTTCGTCAATCTGTGGGATGGGAGGACTCCTTTCAGGTTTGTTACCTCAGGTGTCCCACCAAAAGAGGAATTCCAAAGCAGAGCCCTGGGGAAGAGTGAAGGGACACCCCGAACTATGGTTAAAAATTGGGGCCTAGGGGCATGGCAAGCCCAATATGCTGTCTCTTCATATAGGCCCTGAGAGGCCTTACCTGAGGACTGGGCTCAGGCTGAGGATCACAGTGTGAGTTTGTGACCAATGTGGCCCGCAAGCATGGGCTGGGCCTCATGGGCCACGCTTGTTTCAACTACACTGAACGTTGGACAACATGCCAACCTTAAGGTTTCTTCCATGGGGAAAGAGTTCTGATTTCTGCATCATTTTCAACCCTGGGCAGTGGTTGGAGATAAGGTCTAGGTTCTGGAGCCAGAAAACCGCAGTTTGGAAGAGATGACGACCTAAGGCCATGGCGGGTCCGATGTGCTCAGTGTGCGGCCAGCTGTCTGGGTGGGACCAGGAGGTCCAGGCTCAGGCTGGGTCAGAAGGGGAAATAGTGCCCAGGTCAGCCTATATGTTTGGGGTACAGCCGAATGGCGTGCAGGTGGATCCTCATTTGGGGTATCGGGCTAGCCCTGAGGGCAATGTTTTACTTCTGTAGGGCAGGCAGAGTGCGGCATTGTAGTTCTGGATTGCCAAACTGGAGGGCTTGTGGGCCAGTAGTCTGAGGACGGATTCTGAGAACCCAAGCTAGGCCTAGGTTTCTGGGTGAGGATATGGCAGGCACAATCTACAGACCTCAATAGAGATCTCGTGGATCAGACGATCGCTCAGGTTGGACTTTCTGCCCTGATGGCCCTTTCTTGAATGGGGTTGGATCACGAGGACATGGGGGCTTTCCCATGATGGGAGTTGTGAGAAGCTCCAAACTGCAAAGATTCTTCTGCAGGACAATTGAGACCTGTTGGTTGGCGCCAGGCCAACGATTCCGAGCAGGGTTCTAAGGATGGATGGCTGGGTAGCCCACCTCGCATTCCAATTGTCTCCAAGCAACAAGACAGGTTAGATCTGCTGGATGTGGGGGGCATCCGAGGAGGCTGAGTTTAAATGGACTCTCCTGTGAATGTGTCCTAATATGTTTTTTGTCTATGGAGACCTTGGTGTGAAGCGGTGGCCCTGGGGCCCTGAAGGGTTCTCCTAAACAGAGGCTTTGACACAGCTCCAACGTGCATGTTTCCCATGTGTAGATGAGTTTTGTTCTGATGGGTGAGTCAAGAAACAGCCATATGCTGGTATTGAAATCCAGGCCTCTGAGGAGAGATGCCTGGAAACCAAAGCAATGGATCCGATTAGTGCCTAGGGGCCTGTTCGTTCCTTTTTACCTCTGGGGACATCAGTCTACGGGTCTGAGGGCAGGTAGGTGCTCAGATGGGCTCAGATTGCCCCTGTTTGTCCTGGGAAGCCACAACTATTGGGATGGCCTCAGGGACTTTGGAGGTTATCCTATTAGTAGGGTTGTGGCCATTGGAATGGGCACATACAATTCCCTTGGAGAGGGCAAGTACAGTCCTCAGGTTTGGCTCCAGGGCCCTGAGCCTGTAGGGTGTGTAGGCCAGAGCTGTTTGGACAGTTGTCTGAAAACACAAACTCGGCTTATGTTTTTGGTCCAGGTATGGCAGGACTGATCTACAGACCATGAGGAGAACACTTCGGGATATGAAAAAAGGGCGAGTATGAGGCTCTTGCTCAAGTTTATGTCTCTGGATATCGTGTCACTCATGGTCGTGAAATTGCCGGGTGACTTCATGGGAAATGGACGAGTCTTACTCTCTGGGGGTTCGGTCCCGTCCAAAGAGTTTGGGGTCATTCTGGGGATGGAAGAAGTCCGTTTTTTTGTTGTTGTTGTCGATTTGTTTCATTTTGTTTTTCAACCTCAGATGTCCCACCAAATGAGGGATTCCAGAGTAGAGCCCTGTGGTGGGGCGACTGGACAACCAGAAATCTGGTTAAAAATTGGGGACTAGGGACATGTCAAGCCCATTATGACATCTAATGGTCCAGCCACTGAGAGGACTTACTAGAGGACAGGACTCACGCTGAGGTCACAATGCGTGTTTATGCTCTCGTTGCACTCAAGAATGGGCGGGGCCTCAGGGTGAATGCTTGTTTCTCCTACACTGAACGTTGGACAACATGCCAACCACCAGGTTTCTTGCCATGGGTCAGGAAGAGTTCTGATTTCTGCATCACAGTCACCCGTGGGCAGTGATTGGAGATAAGGTCTAGGATCTGAAGCCTGAAAACTGAGGTAGGGAAGAGATGATGACCTAAGGCCATGGCGGGTCTGATGTGCTCAGGGTGCGGTCAGGTGTCTGGGTGTTGATCAGCAGGTCCGGGCTCAGGTTGTGTCAGACAGTGCATTAGTGCCCAGGTTAGACTATATAATTTGGGTACATTCGAGTGCCGTGTATGTTTATCTTCATTTAAACTGCCTGGGCAGCTCATTAGGCAATATATTTTTTCTAGAGGGCAGGCAGAGTGCTTCATTGTCGGTCCGGAATTGCCAAACTTGAGGGCTTCGGGGCCAGGAGAGTGATGAAGGAAGTCTGAGAACCCAAGGAGACTTCGGATTCAGGGTGTGGGCACGGCAGGTTCCCCCTGCAGATCTGAACCAATATCTCATGCATCTGAAGTCAGGGCGAGGATCCCACGTTGGCTCAGGTTGGAGTTTCTGTGTATGACGGCCCCTTCATGAAGGGAGCGGAATCTCGAGGCCATGGAGGTTTTCGACGTTGGGAGATGTGGGATGCCCCCTTCAAGGATTCCTTCTGCGGGACAATTGAGACCTGTTGGACAGCTCCAGGATATCCCATATGGAATGACTCCAGAGCACCGTTCGAGGATGGATGCCTGGGAAGTCTGCCTCGCCTTCCAATTGTCTCCTAGCAACAAGACAGTTTAGATCTAATGGATCTGCGGGAGCAACCGGGGTGGCTGAGTTGAAATGCACTTTCCAGAAGATGGGTCCTAACGTGTGTTTGTGTCCATGAGGGCCTTGGAATGGGGAGGTGGCACCGGGACCCTGAATTATTCTCCTAAGCTTTGGCATAGCTCCCTTGCACAAGTTTCCTTGTGGAGAAGTGATTTGTTCTGATGGGTGCCTCAGGAAATCCCCTCTGCTGGTATAGGAATCCAGGCTTTTGAGGAGACATGCCTGTAAACCAAAGCAATGGATCCGATAATGGCCTCGGTTCCTGTCTGGTTCAATCTTCTTGGTATGAGTGGAGGTAGATGAGTGGAGGTAGATGCTCAGCTGGTATCACCCGCCCTTTTTTTTCCCGGTCGACCTACAATAATGGGATGGCCTCAGGGACTTTGGAGGGTTCTCCTAATTTGTACGATTTTTGACAATGGAATGGGCAGAATTCCCATGGATTGGGTGGGGGCAGTCCTAATGTGTGGCTCCAGGGGCCCCAGCCTGGAGGGAGTGTGGCCCAGTACTTTGAGGACAGAAGACTGAAAACACAAACTCAGCTTAAGTTTGGGGACGTAGGTATGGCACGCCCGATCTACAAACCATGAGAAGAACTCTTCAGGATATGAAGAATGAGCGAGTCTGAGGCGCTTGCTCAGGCTTTTGTCTCTGGGTTTTGTTTCAGCGATGGCCGTGGAATGTTGGGGAGGTCTCATGGGCCATGGACGAATCTTCCTCTCTGTGGATTTGGCCGAATCTCAATTGCTTTTCGTCAATCTGTGGGATGGGAGGACTCCTTTCAGGTTTGTTACCTCAGGTGTCCCACCAAAAGAGGAATTCCAAAGCAGAGCCCTGGGGAAGAGTGAAGGGACACCACGAACTATGGTTAAAAATTGGGGCCTAGGGGCATGGCAAGCCCAATATGCTGTCTCTTCATATAGGCCCTGAGAGGCCTTACCTGAGGCCTGGGCTCAGGCTGAGGGTCACAATGTGTCTTTGTGACCAATGTGGCCCGCAAGCATGGGCTGGGCCTCATGGGCCACGCTTGTTTCAACTACACTCACGTTGGACAACATGCCAACCACAAGGTTTCTTGCCATGGGGAAAGAGTTCTGATTTCTGCATCATTTTCAACCCTGGGCAGTTGTTGGAGATAAGGTCTAGGTTCTGGAGCCAGAAAACCGCAGTTGGGAAGAGATGACGACCTAAGGCCATGCGGGACCGATGTGCTCAGTGTGCGGCCAGCTGTCTGGGTGGGACCAGGAGGTCCAGGCTCAGGCTAGGTCAGAAGTGGAAATAGTGCCCAGGTCAGCCTATATGTTTGGGGTACAGCCGAATGTCGTGCAGGTTGATCCTCATTTGGGGTTTCGGTGTAGCCCTGAGGGCAATGTTTTACTTCTGTAGGGCAGGCAGAGTGCGGCATTGTAGTTCTGGATTGCCAAACTGGAGGGCTTGTGGGCCAGTAGTCTGAGGACGGAGTCTGAGAACCCAAGCTAGGCCTAGGTTTCTGGGTGAGGATATGGCAGGCACAATCTACAGACCTCAATAGAGATCTCGTGCATCTGAAGTCAGGGCAAGGATCAGACGATCGCTCAGGTTGGACTTTCTGCCCTGATGGCCCGTTCTTGAAGGGGGTTGGATCACGAGGACATGGGGGTTTTCGCACGATGGGAGTTGTGAGAAGCTCCAAACTGCAAAGATTCTTCTGCAGGACAATTGAGACCTGTTGGTTGGCTCCAGGCCAACGATTCCGAGCAGGGTTCTAAGGATGGATGGCTGGGTAGCCCACCTCGCATTCCAATTGTCTCCAAGCAACAAGACAGGTTAGATCTGCTGGATGTGGGGGGCAACCGAGGAGGCTGAGTTGAAATGGACTCTCCTGGGGATGTGTCCTAATATGTTTTTGTGTCTATGGAGACCTTTGAATGAAGCGGTGGCCCTGGGGCCCTGAAGGGTTCTCCTAAACAGAGGCTTTGACACAGCTCCAACGTGCATGTTTCCCATGTGTAGATGAGATTTGTTCTGATGGGTGAGTCAAGAAACAGCCATATGCTGGTATTGAAATCAAGGCCTCTGATGAGAGATGCCTGCAAACCAAAGCAAGGGATCCGATTAGTGCCTAGGGGCCTGTTCATTCCTTTTTACCTCTTGGGACATCAGTCTACAGGTCTGAGTGCAGATAGGTGCTCAGATGGGCTCAGATTGCCCCTGTTTGTCCTGGGAAGCCACATCTATTGGGATGGCCTCAGGGACTTTTGAGGTTATCCTACTAGTAGGGTTGTGGCCTTTGGAATGGGCACATACAATTCCCTTGGAGACGGCAAGTACAGTTCTCAGGTTTGGCTCCAGGAGCCTGAGCCTGTAGGGCGTGTAGGCCAGAGCTGTTTGGACAGTTGTCTGAAAACACAAACTCGGCTTATGTTTTGGGTCATAGGTATGGCAGGACTGATCTACAGACCATGAGGAGAACACTTCGGGATATGAAAAAAGGGCGAGTGTGAGGCTCTTGCTCAAGTTTTTGTCTCTGGATATCGTGTCACTCATGGTCGTGAAATTGCCGGGTGACTTCATGGGAAATGGACCAGTCTTACTCTCTGGGGGTTCGGACCCATCCAAAGAGTTTGGGCTCATTCTGGGGATGGAAGAAGTCCGTTTTTTTGTTGTTGTTGTCGATTTGTTTCATTTTGTTTTTCAACCTCAGATGTCCCACCAAATGAGGGATTCCAGAGTAGAGCCCTGGGGTGGGGCGACAGGACAACCAGAAATCTGGTTAAAAATTGGGGACTAGGGACATGTCAAGCCCATTATGACATCTAATGGTCCAGCCACTGAGAGGACTTACTAGAGGACAGGACACACGCTGAGGTCACAATGCGTGTTTATGCTCTCATCGCACTCAAGAATGGGCGGGGCCTCAGGGTGAATGCTGGTTTCTCCTACACTGAACGTTGGACAACATGCCAACCACAAGGTTTCTTGCCATGGGTCAGGAAGAGTTCTGATTTCTGCATCACAGTCACCCGTGGGCAGTGATTGGAGATAAGGTCTAGGTTCTGAAGCCTGAAAACTGAGGTAGGGAAGAGATGATGACCTAAGGCCATGGCGGGTCTGATGTGCTCAGCATGGGGTCAGCTGTCTGGGTGTTGGTCAGCCGGTCCGGGCTCAGGTTGTGTCAGACAGTGCATTAGTGCCCTGGTTAGACTATATAGTTTGGGTACCTTCGAGTGCTGTGTAGGTTTATCCTCATTTAAGCTGCCTGGGCTGCTCATTAGGGAATATATTTTTTCTAGAGGGCACGCAGAGTGCTTCATTGTCGGTCCGGAATTGCCAAACTTGAGGGCGTCGGGGCCAGGAGAGTGAGGACGGAAGTCTGAGAACACAAGCTAGACTTCGGGTTCAGGGTGAGGGCACGGCAGGTACCCCCTGCAGATCTGAACCAATATCTCATGCATCTGAAGTCAGGGCGAGGATCCGACGTTGGCTCAGTTTGGAGTTTCTGTGCATGACGGCCCCTTCATGAAGGGAGCGGAATCTCGAGGCCATGGAGGTTTTCCACTTTGGGAGATGTGGGATGCCCCCTTCAAGGATTCCTTCTGCGGGACAATTGAGACCTGTTGGACAGCTCCAGGACATCCCATATGGAATGACTCCAGAGCACAGTTCGAGGATGGATGCCTGGGAAGTCCGCCTCGCCTTCCAATTGTCTCCTAGCAACAAGACAGTTTAGACCTAATGGATCTGCGGGAGCACCCGGGGTGGCTGAGTTGAAATGCACTTTCCAGAGGATGGGTCCTAACGTGTGTTTGTGTCCATGAGGGCCTTGGAATGGGGAGGTGGTACCGGGACCCTGAAGTTTTCTCCTAAGCTTTGGCATAGCTCCCATGCACAAGTTTCCTTGTGGAGACGAGATTTGTTCTGAAGGGTGCCTCAGGAAATCCGCTCTGCTGGTATTGGAATCCAGGCTTTTGAGGAGACATGCCTGTAAACCAAAGCAATGAATCCGATAATGGCCTCGGGTCCTGTCTGGTTCAATCTTCTTGGTATGAGTGGAGGTAGATGAGTGGAGGTAGATGCTCAGCTGGTATCACCCGCCCTTTTTTTTCCCGGTCGACCTACACTATTGGGATGGCCTCAGGGACTTTGGAGGGTTCTCCTAATTTGTACGATTTTTGACAATGGAATGGGCAGAATTCCCATGGATTGGGTGGGGGCAGTCCTAATGTGTGGCTCCAGTGGCCCCAGCCTGGAGGGAGTGTGGCCCAGTACTTTGAGGACAGAAGACTGAAAACACAAACTCAGCTTAAGTTTGGGGACGTAGGTATGGCATGCCCGATCTACAAACCATGAGAAGAACTCTTCAGGATATGAAGAATGAGCGAGTCTGAGGCGCTTGCTCAGGCTTTTGTCTCTGGATTTTGTTTCAGCGATGGCCGTGGAATGTTGGGGAGGTCTCATGGACCATGGACGAATCTTCCTCTCTGTGGATTTGGCCCGATCCCAATTGTTTTTCTTCAATCTGTGGGATGGGAGGACTCCTTTCAGGTTTGTTACCTCAGGTGTCCCACCAAAAGAGGAATTCCAAAGCAGAGCCCTGGGGAAGAGTGAAGGGACACCACGAACTATGGTTAAAAATTGGGGCCTAGGGGCATGGCAAGCCCAATATGCTGTCTCTTCATATAGGCCCTGAGAGGCCTTACCTGAGGACTGGGCTCAGGCTGAGGGTCACAATGTGTGTTTGTGACCAATGTGGCCCGCAAGCATGGGCTGGGCCTCATGGGCCACGCTTGTTTCAACTACACTGAACGTTGGACAACATGCCAAGCACAAGGTTTCTTGCCATGGGGAAAGAGTTCTGATTCTGCATAATTTTCAACCCTGGGCAGTGGTTGGAGATAAGGTCTAGGTTCTGGTGCCTGAAAACCGCAGTTGGGACGAGATACGACCTAAGGCCATGGCGGGTCCGATGTGCTCAGTGTGCGGCCAGCTGTCTGGGTGGGATCTGAGGTACAGGCTCAGGCTGGGTCAGGAGGGGAAATAGTGCCCATGTCAGCCTATATGTTTGGGGTACAGCCGAATGGCGTGCAGGTGGATCCTCATTTGGGGTTTCGGGGTAGCCCTGAGGGCAATGTTTTACTTCTGTAGGGAAGGCAGAGTGCGGCATTGTAGTTCTGGATTGCCAAACTGGAGGGCTTGTGGGCCAGTAGTCTGAGGACGGAGTCTGAGAACCCAAGCTAGGCCTAGGTTTCTGGGTGAGGATATGGCAGGCACAATCTACAGACCTCAATAGAGATCTCGTGCATCTGAAGTCAGGGCAAGGCTCAGACGATCGCTCAGGTTGGACTTTCTGCCCTGATGGCCCTTTCTTGAAGGGGGTTGGATCACGAGGACATGGGGGTTTTCCCACGATGGGAGTTGTGAGAAGCTCCAAACTGCAAAGATTCTTCTGCAGGACAATTGAGACCTGTTGGTTGGCTACAGGCCAACGATTCAGAGCAGGGTTCTAAGGATGGATGGCTGGGTAGCCCACCTCGCATTCCAATTGTCTCCAAGCAACAAGACAGGTTAGATCTGCTGGATGTGGGGGGCAACCGAGGAGGCTGAGTTGAAATGGACTCTCCTGTGAATGTGTCCTAATATGTTTTTGTGTCTATGGAGACTTTGGAATGAAGCGGTGGCCCTGGGGCCCTGAAGGGTTCTCCTTACAGAGGCTTTGACACAGCTCCAACGTGCATGTTTCCCATGTGTAGATGAGTTTTGTTTTGATGGGTGAGTAAAGAAACAGCCATATGCTGGTATTGAGATCCAGGCCTCTGAGGAGAGATGCCTGCAAACCAAAGCAATGGATCCGATTAGTGCCTAGGGGCCTGTTCGTTCCTTTTTACCTCTGGGGACATCAGTCTACGGGTCTGAGTGCAGGTAGGTGCTCAGATGGGCTCAGATTGCCCCTGTTTGTCCTGGGAAGCCACAACTATTGGGATGGCCTTAGGGACTTTAGAGGTTATCCTATTAGTAGGGTTGTGGCCATTGGAATGGGCACATACAATTCCCTTGGAGAGGGCAAGTACAGTCCTTAGGTTTGGCTCCAGGGCCCTGAGCCTGTAGGGTGTGTAGGCCAGAGCTGTTTGGACAGTTGTCTGAAAACACAAACTCGGCTTATGTTTTTGGTCCAGGTATGGCAGGACTGATCTACAGACCATGAGGAGAACACTTCAGGATATGAAAAAAGGGCGAGTGTGAGGCTCTTGCTCAAGTTTATGTCTCTGGATATCGTGTCACTCATGGTCGTGAAATTGCCGGGTGACTTCATGGGAAATGGACGAGTCTTACTCTCTGGGGGTTCGGTCCCGTCCAAAGAGTTTGGGGTCATTCTGGGGATGGAAGAAGTCCGTTTTTTTGTTGTTGTTGTCGATTTGTTTCATTTTGTTTTTCAACCTCAGATGTCCCACCAAATGAGGGATTCCAGAGTAGAGCCCTGTGGTGGGGCGACTGGACAACCAGTAATCTGGTTAAAAATTGGGGACTAGGGACATGTCAAGCCCATTATGACATCTAATGGTCCAGCCACTGAGAGGACTTACTAGAGGACAGGACTCACGCTGATTCACAATGCGTGTTTATGCTCTCGTCGCACTCAAGAATGGGCGGGCCTCAGGGTGAATGCTTGTTTCTCCTACACTGAACGTTGGACAACATGCCAACCACAAGGTTTCTTGCCATGGGTCAGGAAGAGTTCTGATTTCTGCATCACAGTCACCCGTGGGCAGTGATTGGAGATAAGGTCTAGGATCTGAAGCCTGAAAACTGAGGTAGGGAAGAGATGATGACCTAAGGCCATGGCGGGTCTGATGTGCTCAGGGTGCGGTCAGGTGTCTGGGTGTTGATCAGCAGGTCCGGGCTCAGGTTGTGTCAGACAGTGCATTAGTGCCCAGGTTAGACTATATAATTTGGGTACATTCGAGTGCCGTGTAGGTTTATCTTCATTTAAGCTGCCTGGGCAGCTCATTAGGCAATATATTTTTTCTAGAGGGCAGGCAGAGTGCTTCATTGTCGGTCCGGAATTGCCAAACTTGAGGGCTTCGGGGCCAGGAGAGTGAGGAAGGAAGTCTGAGAACCCAAGGAGCCTTCGGATTCAGGGTGAGGGCACGGCAGGGTCCCCCTGCAGATCTGAACCAATATCTCATGCATCTGAAGTCAGGGCGAGGATCCGACGTTGGCTCAGGTTCGAGTTTCTGTGTATGACGGCCCCTTCATGAAGGGAGCGGAATCTCGAGGCCATGGAGGTTTTCCACGTTGGGAGATGTGGGATGCCCCCTTCAAGGATTCCTTCTGCGGGACAATTGAGACCTGTTGGACAGCTCCAGGATATCCCATATGGAATGACTCCAGAGCACCGTTCGAGGATGGATGCCTGGAAAGTCCGCCTCACATTCCATTTGTCTCCTAGCAACAAGACAGTTTAGATCTAATGGATCTGCGGGAGCAACCGGGGTGGCTGAGTTGAAATGGACTTTTTTGAGGATGGGTCCTAATGTGTGTTTGTGTCCATGAGGGCCTTGGAATGGGGCGGTGGCACCGGGGCCCTGAAGTATTCTCCTAAGCTTTGGACATAGCTCCCATGCACAAATTTCATTGTGGAGACGAGATTTATTCTGATGGGTGCCTCAGGAAATCCCCTCTGCTGGTATTGGAATCCAGGGTTTGAGGAGACATGCCTGTAAACCAAAGCAATGGATCCGATAATGCCTCAGGTCCTGTCTGTTTCAATCTTCTTCTCTGGGTATATCCATCTCTGGTATGAGTGGAGGTAGATGCTCAGCTGGTATCAACCTTTTTTTTTTTTTTTTTTTTTTTTTTTTTGTCCCGGGCGACCTACACTATAGGGTTGGCCTCAGGGACTTTGGAGGGTTCTCCTAATTTGAACGATTTTTGACAATGGAATGGGCAGAATTCCCATGGTTTGGGTGGGGGCAGTCCTAATGTGTGGCTCCAGGGGCCCAAGCTGGAGGGAGTGTGGCCCAGGACTTTGAGGACAGAAGACTGAAAAGACAAACTCAGCTTAGGTTTGGGGACTTAGGTCAGGCACGCCCGATCTACAAACCATGAGAAGAACTCTTCAGGAAATGAAGAATGAGCGAGTCTGAGGCGCTTGCTCTGGCTTTTGTCTCTGGATTTTGTATCTGCGATGGCCGTGGAATGTTGGGGTGTCCTCATGGGCCGTGGACGAATCTTCCTCTCTGTGTATTTGGCGTGATCCCAGTTGCTTTTCGTCAATCTGTGGGATGGGAGGACTACTTTCAGGTTTGTTAACTCAGGTGTCCCACCAAAAGAGGAATTCCAAAGCAGAGCTCTGGGGAAGAGTGAAGGGACATCCCGAACTATGGATAAAAATTGGGGCCTAGGGGCATGGCAAGCCCAATATGCTGTCTCTGCATCCAGCCACTGAGAGGCCTTACCTGAGGACTGGGCTCAGGCTGAGGGTCACAATGTGTGTTTGTGACCAATATGGCCCGCAATCATGGGCGGGCCCTCATGGGCCACACTGGTTTCAACTACACTGAACGTTGGACAACATGCCAACCACAAGGTTTCTTGCCATGGGAAAAGAGTTCTGATTTATGCATCATTTTCAAACCAGGGCAGTGATTGGAGATCAGGTCTAGGTTCTGAAGCCTGGAAATCTAGGTTTAGAAGAGATGACGACCTAAGGCCATGGCAGGTCTAATGTGCTCAGTGTGCGGCCAGCTGTCTGGGTGGGGCCAGGAGGTCCAGGCTCAGGCTGGGTCAGAAAGGGCAATAGTGCCCAGGTCAGCCTATATATTTGGGGTACAGCCGAATGGCGTGCAAGTTGATCCTCATTTGGGGATTCTGGGTAGCCCCAGAGGGCAAGGTTTTTCTTCTGGGGGGCAGGCAGAGTGCAGCATTGTAGTTCTGGTTTGCCAAACTGGAGGGTTTGTGGGCCAGTAGTCTGAGGACGGAAGTCTGAGAACCCAAGCTAGGCCTTGGTTTCTGGGTGAGGATATGGCAGGCACAATCTACAGACCTCAATCGAGATCTCGTGCATCTGAAGTCAGGGCAAAGATCAGACGATCACTCCTGTTGGACTTTCTGTCCCTGATGGCCCCTTCTTGAAGGGGGGGTTGGATCACGAGGCCTTGGGGGTTTTCACACGATGGGAGTTGTGAGAAGCTCCCAACTGCAAAGATTCTTCTGCAGGACAATTGAGACCTGTTGGTTGGCTCCAGGCCAACAATTCCGAGCAGGGTTCTAAGGATGGATTCCTGGGTAGCCCACCTCGCATTCCAATGTTCTCCAAGCAACAAGACAGGTTAGATCTGCTGGATGTGGGGGAGCAATCCAGGAGGCTGAGTTGAAATGGACTCTCCTGTGGATGTGTCCTAATATGTTGTTGTGTCTATGGAGACCTAGGAATGAAGCGGGGGCACTGGGGCCCTGAAGGGTTATCCTAAACAGAGGCTTTGAAACAGCTCCAACGTGCATGTTTCCCATGTGTAGATGAGATTTGTTCTGATGGGTGAGTCAAGAAACAGCCATATGCTGGTATTGAAATCCAGGCCTCGGAGGAGAGATGCCTGGAAACCAAAACAATGGATCCGATTAGTGCCTAGGGGCCTGTTCGTTCCTTTTTACCTCTGGGGACATCAGTCTACGGGTCTGAGTGCAGGTAGGTGCTCAGATGGGCTCAGATTACCCCTGTTTGTCCTGGGAAGCCACAACTATTGAGATGGCCTCAGGGACTTTGGAGGTTTATACTATTAGTAGGGCTTTGGCCATTGGAATGGGCACATACAATTCTCTTGTAGAGGGCAAGTAGAGTCCTCAGGTTTGGCTCCAGGGGCCTTAGCCTGTAGGGTGTGTAGGCCAGAGCTGTTTGGTCAGTTGTCTGAAAACACAAACTCGGCTTATGTTTCGGGTCATAGGTTTGGCAGGACTGATCTACAGACCATGAGGAGAAGCCTTCGCGATATGAAAAGAGGGCGAGTGTGAGGCTCTAGCTCAAGTTTTTGTCTCTGGATATCGTGTCACTCTTGGTCGTGAAATTTCCGGGTGACTCAATGGGAAAGGGACGAGTCTTACTCTCTGGTGTTTCGGCCCCGTCGAAAGAGTTTGGGGTCATTCTGGGGATGGAAGAAGTCCGTTTTGTTGTTGTTGTTGTTTTGTTTTGATTTGTTTTTCAACTTCAGATGTCCCACCAAATGAGGGATTCCAGAGTAGAGCCCTGGGGAGGGGCGACTGGACAACCAGAAATCTGGTTAAAAATTGGGGCCTAGGGAAATGTCAAGCCCATTATGATATCTAATGATCCAGCCACTGAGAGGACTTACTAGAGGACAGGACTCAGCTGAGGTCACAATGCGTGTTTATGCTCTCGTCGCACTCAAGAATGGGCGGGGCCTCAGGGTGAATGCTGGTTTCTCCTACACTGAAGGTTGGACAACATGCCAACCGCAAGGTTTCTTGCCATGGGTAAGGAGGAGTTCTGATTTCTGCATCACACTCACCCCTGAACATTGATTGGAGATAAGGACTCGGCCCCGAAGACTGAAACCTGAGGTAGGGGAGAGATGATGACCTAAGGCCATGGCGGGACTGATGTGCTCAGTGTGCGGTCAGCTGTCTGGGTGTTGGTCAGGAGGTCTGGGCTCAGGTTGTGTCAGACAGTGCATTCGTGCCCAGGTTAGACTATATAATTTGGGTACATTCGAGTGCCGTGTATGCTGATCCTCATTTAAGCTGCCTGGGCCGCTCATTAGGCAATATATTTGTTCTAGAGGGCAAACAGAGTGCTTCATTGTTGGTCCGGAATTGCCAAACTTGAGGGCTTGGGGGCCAGGAGAGTGAGGACGGAAGTCTGAGAACAAAAGCCAGACTTCGGATTCAGGGTGAGGGCACGGCAGGTACCCCCTGCAGATCTGAACCAATATCTCATACATCTGAAGTGAGGGCGAGGATCAGACGTTGGCTCAGGTTGGAGTTTCTGTGCATGACGTCCCTTCATGAAGGGGGCCTAATCTCGAGGCCATGGAGTTTTTCCACGTTGGGAGATGTGGGATGCCCCCTTCAAGGATTCCTTTTGCGGGAGATTGAGACCTATTGGACAGCTCCAGGACATCCCATATGGAACGACTCCTGAGCACCATTCGAGGATGGATGCCTGGGAAGTCCGCCTCACATTCCAATTGTCTCCTAGCAACAAGACAGTTTAGATCTAATGGATCTGCGGGAGCAACCGGGGTGGCTGAGTTGAAATGGACATTCCTGAGGATGGGTCCTAATGTGTGTTTGTGTCCATGAGGGCCTTGGAATGGGGCGGTGGCACCGGGGCCCTGAAGTATTCTCCTAAGCTTTGGACATAGCTCCCATGCACAAGTTTCCTTGTGGAGACCAGATTTGTTCTGATGTGTGCCTCAGGAAATCCCCTCTGCTGGTATTGGAATCCAGGCTTTTGAGGAGACATGCCTGTAAACCAAAGCAATGTATCCGATAATGCCTCAGGTCCTGTCTGGTTCAATCTTCTTCTCTGGGGACAACCATCTCTGGTATGAGTGGAGGTGGATGCTCAGCTGGTATAAACCGTTTTTTTTTTTTTTGTCCCGGGCGACCTACACTAGAGGGATGGCCTCAGGAACTTTGGAGGGTTCTCCTGATTTGTACGATTTTTGACAATGGAATGGGCAGAATTCCCAAGGATTGGGTGGGCGCATTCCTAATGTGTGGCTCCACGGGCCCCAGCTGGAGGGAGTGTGGCCCAGGACTTTAAGGACAGAAGTCTGAAAACACAAACTCAGCTTAGGATTGGGAACTTAGGTATGGCACGCCCGATCTACAAACCATGAGAAGAACTCTTCAGGATACGAAGAATGAGCGAGTCTAAGGGGCTTTCTCAGGCTTTTGTCTCTGGATTTTGTATCAGCGATGGCCGTCTCTGGATCCAGCCACTCAGAGGCATTACCTGAGGACTGGGCTCAGGCTGAGGGTCACAATGTGTGTTTGTGACCAATGTGGCCCGCAAGCATGGGCGGGGCCTCATGGGCCACACTGGTTTCAACTACACTGAACGTTGGACAACATGCCAACCACAAGGTTTCTTGCCATGGGAAAAGAGTTCTGTTTTATGCATCATTTTCAAACCAGGGCAGTGATTGGAGATCAGGTCTAGGTTCTGAAGCCTGGACCGAGGATGAGAAGAGATGACGACACAAGTCCATGGCGGGTCTGATGTGCTCAGTATGCAGCCAGCTGTCTGGGTGGGGCCAGGAGGTCCAGGCTCAGGCTGGGTCAGAAAGGGCAATAGTGCCCAGGTCAGCCTACATATTTGGGGTACAGCCGAATGGCGTGCAAGTTGATCCTCATTTGGGGATTCTGGGTAGCCCCAGAGGGCAATGTTTTTCTTCTGAAGGGCAGGCAGAGTGCAGCATTGTAGTTCTGGTTTGCCAAACTGGAGGGCTTGTGGGCTAGTAGTCTGAGGACGGAAGTCTGAGAACCCAAACTAGGCCTATGTTTATGGGTGAGAATATGGCAGGCACAATCTACAGACCTCAATCGAGATCTCATGCATCTGAAGTCAGGGCAAAGACAGGTGATTGCTCCTGTTGGACTTTCTGTCCCTTCTTGAAGGGGGGTGGATCACGAGGCCATAAGGGTTTTCCCACGATGGGAGTTGTGAGAAGATCCCAACTGCAAAGATTCTTCTGCAGGACAATTGAGACCTGTTGGTTGCCTCCAGGCCAACGATTCCAAGCAGGGTTCTAAGGATGGATGGCTGGGTAGACCTCCTCGCATTCCAATTGTCTCCAAGCAACAAGACAGGTTAGATCTGCTGGACGTGGGGGAGCAACCGAGGAGGCTGAGTTGAAATGGACTCTCCTGTGGATGTGTCCTAATATGTTTTTGTGTCTATGGAGACCTAGGAATGAAGTGGGGGCACTGGGGCCCTTAAGCATTATCCTAAACAGAGGCTTTGAAACAGCTCCAACGTGCTTGTTTCCCATGTGTAGATGAGATTTGTTCTGATGGGTGAGTCTAGAAACAGCCATATGCTGGTATTGAAATCCAGGCCTCGGAGGAGAGATGCCTGGAAACCAAAACAATGGATCCGATTAGTGCCTAGGGTCCTGTTCGTTCCTTTTTACCTCTGGGGACATCAGTCTACGATTCTGAGTGCAGGTAGGTGCTCAGATGGGCTCAGATTGCCCCTGTTTTTCCTGGGAAGCCACAACTATTGGGATGGCCTCCGGGACGTTGGAGGTTATCCTATTAGTAGGGTTGTGGCCATTGGAATGGGCACATACAATTCTCTTGTAGAGGGCAAGTACAGTCCTCAGGTTCGGCTCCAGGGCCCTGAGCCTGTAGGGTGTGTAGGCCAGAGCTGTTTGGTCAGCTGTCTGAAAACACAAACTCGGCTTATGTTTCGGGTCATAGGTATGGCAGGACTGATCTACAGACCATGAGGATAAGTCAGGGATAGGAATAGACGATCGCTCAGGTTGGAGTTTCTGTCCCTGATGGCCCCTCATGAATGGGGGGGCATCACGAGGCCATGGGTGTTTTCCCACGATGGGAGTTGTGAGAAGCTCCAAACTGCAGAGAGTCTTCTGCAGGACAACTGAGACCGGTTGTTTGGCTCCATTCCAATGATTCTGAGCAGGGTTCTAAGGATGGATGGCTGGGTAGCCCACCTCGCATTCCAATTGTCTCCTAGCAACAAGAAAGGTTAGATCTCCTTGATCTTTGGGAAGCAATCAAGGAGGCTAGTTGAAATGGAATCCCCTGGGGATGGGTCGTAATGTGCTTTTGTGTCTATGGAGACCTTGGAATGAAGCGGTGGCACTGGGGCCCTAAAGAATTCTTCTAAACAGAGGCTTTGACACAGCTCCAACGTGCAAGGTTTTCGTGTAGATGAGATGTTTTCTGATGGGTGAGTCAAGAAACAGCTAGATGCTGTTTAGAAATCCAGGCCTCTCAGGAGAGATGCCTGGAAACCAAAGCAATGGATCTGATTAGTGCCTAGGGGCCTGTTCTTTCCTTTTTACCTCTGGGGACAACTGTCTATGGGTCTGAGTGCAGGTAGGTGCTCAGTTGGGCTCAGATTGCCCCTGTTTTTCCTGGGAAGCCACCACTATTGAGATGGATCATGGACTTTGGAGGTTTATCCTATTAGAAGGGTTGTGGCCATTGGAATGGGCACACACAATTCCCTTAGAGAGGGCAAGTACAGTTCTCAGGTTTGGTTCCATGGGCCTGAGCCTGTAGGTTGTGTAGGCCAGGGCTGTTTGGACAGTTGTCTGAAAACACAAACTCGGCTTATGTTTCGGGTCATATGTATTGCAGGACTGACCTACAGACCATGAGGAGAAATCTTCTGGATTTGAAAGAAGGGCGAGTGTGAGGCTCCTGCTCAAGTTTTTGTCTCTGGATATCGTGTCACACATGGTCGTGGAATTTCTGGGTGACTTCATGGGAAATGGACGAGTCTTACTCTCTGGCAGTTTGGCCCCGTCCAAAGAGTTTAGGGTCAATCTGTGGGCTGGAAGAAGTCCGTTTTTTTTTTTTTGTTTTTTTTTTGTTTTTTTTTTTTAACCTCAGGTGTCCCACCAAATGAGGGATTCCAGAGTAGAGCCCTGGGGAGGGGCGACTGGACAATCAGAAATCTGGTTAAAAATTGGGGCCTAGGGACATGTCAAGCCCATTATGACATCTAATGGTCCAGACACTGAGAGGACATACTAGAGAACAGGACTCATGCTGAGGGTCACAATGCGTATGTATGCCCTCATCGCACACAAGAATGGGCGGGGCCTCAGGGTGAATGCTGGTTTCTCCTACACTGAACGTTGGAAAACGTGCCAAACACAAGGGTTCTTGCCATTGGTAAGGAGGAGTTCTGATTTCTGCATCACACTCACCCCTGGGCAGTGATTGGAGATAAGGTCTCGGTTCTGAAGCCTGAAAACGGAGGTAGGAAAGAGATGATGACCTAAGGCCATGGCTTGTTTTATGTGCTCAGTGTACGGTCAGCTTTCGGGGTGTTGGTCAGGCGGTCCGGGCTCAGGTTGTGTTCGACAGTGCATTAGTGCCCAGGTTAGACTATATAATTTGGGTAACGTCGGGTGCTGTGTAGGTTTATCCTCATTTAAGGTGCCTGGGCAGCTCATGAGGCAATAATTTTTTTTCTAGAGGGCAGGCAGAGTGCTGAATTGTGGGTCCGGAATTGACAAACTAGAGGGCTTCGGGGCCAGGAGTGTGAGGACGGAAGTCTGAGAAGATAAGCTAGACTTGGGTTTCAGGGTGAGGGCACGGAAGGTACCCCCTGCAGATCTGAACCAATATCTCATGCATCTGAAGTCAGGGCGAGGATCAGACGTTGGCTCAGGTTGGCTATTCTGTGCATGACGGCCGCTTCATGAAGGGAGCAGAATCTCGGGGCCTTTGAGGTTTTCCCACGTTGGGAGTTGTGGGATGCCCCCTTCAAGGATTCCTTCTGCGGGACAATTGAGACCTGTTGGACAGCTCCAGGACATCCCACATGGAATGACTCCAGAGCACCGTTCGCGGATGGATGCCTGGGAAGCCCGCCTCGCATTCCAATTGTCTCCTAGCAACAAGACAGTTTAGTTCTGATGGCTCTGCCGGAGCAACCGGGGTGGCTGAGTTGAAATGGACTTTCCTGAGGATGGGTCCTAATGTGTTTTTGTGTCCATGAGGGCCTTGGAATGGGGCGGTGGCACTGGGACCCTGAAGTACTCTCCTAAGCTTTGGACATGGCTCCCATGCACAGGTTTCCTTGTGGAGACGAGATGAGTTCTGATGGGTGCCTCAGGAAAACCCCTATGCTCGTATTGGAATCAGGCTTTTGAGGACACATGCCTGTAACCCAAATCAATGGATCCTATTATGGCCTACGGTCCTTTCTGGTTCAATCTTCTTCTCTGGGGACATCCATCTATGGTATGAGTGGAGGTCGATTATCAGCTGGTGTCAGAGAGCACTTTTTTTTCCGGGCGACCTACACTATTGGGATGGCCTCAGGGACTTTGGAGGTTTCTCCTAATTTGTATGATTTTTGACCATGGAATGGGCAGAATTCCCATGGATGGTAGTCCCAGTCCTAATGTGTGTCTCCAGGGGTCCAGCCTGGAGGGTGTGTGGCCCAAGACTTTGAGGACAGAAGTCTGAAAACACAAACTCAGCTTAGGTTTGGGGACGTAGGTATGGCAGGCCCGATCTACAAACCATGAGAAGAACTCTTCAGGATATGAAGAAAGTGCGAGTCTGAGGCGCTTGCTCAGGCTTTTGCCTCTGGATTTTGTGTCAGCGATGGCCGTGGAATGTCGGGGAGGCCTCATGGGCCATGGACGAATCTTCCTCTCTGAGGATTTGGCCCGATTCCCAATTGCTTTTGGTCAATCTGTGGGATGGGATGACTCATTTCAATTTTGTTTCCTCAGGTGTCCCACCAAAAGAGGAATTCCAAAGCAAAGCCGTGGGGAAGACTGAAGGGACAACCCGAACTATGGTTAAAACTTGGTGCCTAGGGGCAAGGCAAGCCCAATATGCTATCTCTTCATCCAGCCACTGAGTGGCCTTACTTAAGACTGGGCTCAGCCTGAGGGTCACAATGTGCGTTTGTGACCAATGTGGCCGGCGAGCATGGGCGGGGCCTCATGGGCCACACTGGTTTCAACTACACTGAACGTTGGACAACATGCCAACCACAAGGTTTCTTGCCATGGGGAAGGAGTTCTGATTTCTGCATCACCTTCAACCCTGGGCAGTGATTGGAGATAAGTTCTAGGTTCTGAAACCTGAAAACCGAGGTTGGGTAAAAATGAGGACCTAAGTCCACGGCGGCTCGATGTGCTCACTGTGTGGCCAGCTGTCTGGGAGGGGCCAGGGGTCCAGGCTCAGCCTGTGTCAGAAAGGGCATTAGTGCCCTGGTTAGCCTATGTATTTGGGGTACAGCCAAAGTCGGTGCAGGTTGATCCTCATTTGGGGTTACTGGGTAGCCCCAGAGGACAATGTTTTTCTTCTGGAGGGCGGGCAGGGTGCTGCATTGTAGTTCTGGATTGCCAAACTGGAGGGCTTGTGGGCCAGTAGTCTGACGACCAAAGTCTGAGAACACAAGCTAGGCTTAGGTTTCTGGGTGAGGCCATGGCAGGCACAATCTACAGACCTGAATCGAGATCTCGTGCATCTGAAGTCAGGGCGAGGATCAGACGATCGCTCAGGTTGGAGTTTCTGTCCCTGATGGCCCCTTCATGAATGGGGGGGTATCACGAGGCCATGGGGGTTTTCCCACTATGGGAGTTGTGAGAAGCTCCAAACTGCAGAGAGTCTTCTGCAGGACAATTGAGACCTGTTGTTTGGCTCCAGGCCAATGATTCTGAGCAGGGTTCTAAGGATGGATGGCTGGGTAGCCCACCTCGCATTCCAATTGTCTCCTAGCAACAAGACAGGTTAGATCTCCTGGATCTGTGGGGAGCAACCGAGGACGCTGAGTTGAAATGGACACCCCTGGGGATGGGTCCTAATGTGCACTTGTGTCTATGGAGACCTTGGAATGAAGCGGTGGCACTGGGGCCCTAAAGGGTTCTCCTAAACAGAGGCTTTGACACAGCTCCAACGTGCAAGGTTCCCATGTGTAGATGAGATGTTTTCTGATGGGTGAGTCAAGAAACAGCTATATGCTGTTTTGATATCCAGGCCTCTGAGGAGAGATGCCTGGAAACCAAAGCAATGGATCTGATTAGTGCCTAGGGGCCTGTTCTTTCCTTTTTTACCTCTGGAGACATCTGTCTTGGGTCTGAGTGCAGGTAGGTGCTCAGTTGGGCTCAGATTGCCCCTTTTTTTCCTGGGAAGCCACCACTATTGAGATGGATCAGGGACTTTGGAGGTTTATCCTATTAGAAGGGTTGTGGCCATTGGAATGGGCACATACAATTCCCTTGGAGAGGGCAAGTACAGTCCTCAGGTTTGGCTCCAGGGGCCTGAGCCTGTAGGTTGTGTAGGCCAGGGCTGTTTGGACAGTTGTCTGAAAACACAAACTCGGCTTATGTTTCGGGTCATAGGTATGGCAGGACTGACCTACACACCATGAGGAGAACTCTTCGGGATTTGAAAAAAGGGCGAGTGTGAGGCTCCTGCTCACGTTTTTGTCTCTGGATATCGTGTCACTCATGGTCGTGGAATTTCTGGGTGACTTCATGGGAAATGGACGAGTCTTACTCTCTGGTTGTTTGGCCCCGTCCAAAGAGTTTGGGGTCAATCTGTGGGCTGGAAGTAGTCTGTTTTTTTTTTTTTGTTGTTGTTGTTGTTTTCTTTTTTAACCTCAGTTGTCCCACCAAATGAGGGATTCCAGAGTAGAGCCCTGGGGAGGGGCGACTGGACAATCAGAAATCTGGTTAAAAATTGGGGCCTAGGGACATGTCAAGCCCATTATGACATCTAATGGTCCAGCCACTGAGAGGACTTACTAGAGGACAGGACTCGTGCTGAGGGTCACAATGCATATGTATGCCCTCGTCGCACGCAAGAATGGGCGGGGCCTCACGGTGAATGCTGGTTTCTCCTACAGAACGTTGGACAATGTACCAACCACAAGGGTTCTTGCCATGGGTAAGGAGGAGTTCTGATTTCTGCATCACACTCACCCCTTGGCAGTGATTGGAGATAAGGTCTCGGTTCTGAAGCCTGAAAACGGAGGTAGGGAAGAGATGGTGACCTAAGGCCATGGCGGGTTTTATGTGCTCAGTGTGCGGTCAGCTTTCTGGGTGTTGGTCAGGAGGTCCGGGCTCAGGTTGTGTTCGACAGTGCATTAGGGCCCAGGTTAGACTATATAATTTGGGTAACGTCGAGTGCTGTGTAGGTTTATCCTCATTTAAGGTGCCTGGGCAGCTCATGAGGCAATAATTTTTTTTCTAGAGGGCAGGCAGAGTGGTGCATTGTGGGTCCGGAATTGCCAAACTTGAGGGCTTCGGGGCCAGGAGTGTGAGGACGGAAGTCTGAGAAGACAAGCTAGACTTGGGTTTCAGGGTGAGGGCACGGCAGGTATCCCCTGCAGATCTGAACCAATATCTCATGCATCTGAAGTCAGGGCAAGGATCAGACGTTGGCTCAGGTTGGAGTTTCTGTGCATGACGGCCGCTTCATGAAGGGAGCGGAATCTCGAGGCCATTGAGATTTTCCCACGTTGGGAGTTGTGGGATGCCCCCTTCAAGGATTCCTTCTGCGGGACAATTGAGACCTGTTGGACAGCTCCAGGACATCCCATATGGAATGACTCCAGAGCACCATTCGCGGACGGATGCCTGGGAAGCCCGCCTCGCATTCCAATTGTCTCCTAGCAACAAGACAGTTTAGATCTGATGGCTCTGCCGGAGCAACCGGGATGGCTGAGTTGAAATGGACTTTCCTGAGGATGGGTCCTAATGTGTTTTTGTGTCCATGAGGGCCTTGGAATGGGGCAGTGGCACCGGGACCCTGAAGTACTCTCCTAAGCTTTGGACATGGCTCCCATGCACAGGTTTCCTTGTGGAGACGAGATGAGTTCTGATGGGTGCCTCAGGAAAACCCCTATGCTCGTATTGGAATCAGGCTTTTGAGGACACATGCCTGTAACCCAAATCAATGGATCCTATTATGGCCTACGGTCCTTTCTGGTTCAATCTTCTTCTCTGGGGACATCCATCTATGGTATGAGTGGAGGTCGATTATCAGCTGGTGTCAGAGCGCACTTTTTTTTCCGGGCGACCTACACTATTGGGATGGCCTCAGGGACTTTGGAGCTTACTCCTAATTTGTATGATTTTGGACCATGGAATGGGCAGAATTCCAATGGATTGGTAGTCCCAGTCCTAATGTGTGTCTCCCGGGGTCCAGCCTGGAGGGTGTGTGGCCCAAGACTTTGAGGACAGTAGTCTGAAAACACAAACTCAGCTTAGGTTTGGGGACGTAGGTATGGCAGGCCCGATCTACAAACCATGTGAAGAACTCTTCAGGAAATGAAGAAAGTGCGAGTCTGAGGCGCTTGCTCAGGCTTTTGTCTCTGGATTTTGTATCAGCGATGGCCGTGGAATGTCGGGGAGGCCTCATGGGCCATGGACCAATCTTCCTCTCTGAGGATTTGGCCCGATTCCCAATTGCTTTTCGTCAATCTGTGGGATGGGACGACTCATTTCAGTTTTGTTACCTCAGGTGTCCCACCAAAAGAGGAATTCCAAAGCAAAGCCATGGGGAAGACTGAAGGGACAACCCGAACTATGGTTAAAAATTGGGGCCTAGGGGCAAGGCAAGCCCAATATGCTATCTCTTCATCCAGCCACTGAGTGGCCTTACTTGAGGACTGGGCTGAGCCTGAGGGTCACAATGTGCGTTTGTGACCAATGTGGCAGGCGAGCATGGGCGGGGCCTCATGGGCCACACTGGTTTCAACTACACTGAACGTTGGACAACATGCCAACCACAAAGTTTCTTGCCATGGGGAAGGAGTTCTGATTTCTGCATCACCTTCAACCCTGGGCAGTGATTGGAGATAAGGTCTAGGTTCTGAAACCTGAAAAACGAGGTTGGGTAGAGATGAGGACCTAAGTCCACGGCGGCTCAATGTGCTCAGTGTGCGGCCAGCTGTCTGGGAGGGGCCAGGGGTCCAGGCTCAGCCTGTGTCAGTAAGGGCATTAGCGCCCTGGTCAGCCTATGTATTTGGGGTACAGCCAAAGTCGGTACAGGTTGATCCTCATTTGGGGTTACTGGGTAGCCCCAGAGGACAATGTTTTTCTTCTGGAGGGCGGGCAGGGTGCTGCATTGTAGTTCTGGATTGCCAAACTGGACGGCTTATGGCCAGTAGTCTGACGACCAAAGTCTGAGAACACAAGCTAGGCTTAGGTTTCTGGGTGAGGCCATGGCAGGCACAATCTACAGACCTGAATCGAGATCTCGTGCATCTGAAGTCAGGGCGAGGATCAGACGATCGCTCAGGTTGGAGTTTCTGTCCCTGATGGCCCCTTCATGAATGGGGGGGCATCACGGGGCCATGGGGGTTTTCCCACGATGGGAGTTGTGAGAAGCTCCAAACTGCAGAGAGTCTCCTGCAGAACAATTGAGACCTGTTGTTTGGCTCCAGGCCAATGATTCTGAGCAGGGTTCTAAGGATGGATGGCTGGGTAGCCCACCTCGCATTCCAATTGTCTCCTAGCAACAAGACAGGATGAATCTCCTGGATCTGTGGGGAGCAACCGAGGACGCTGAGTTGAAATGGACACCCCTGGGGATGGGTCCTAATGTGCTTTTGTGTCTATGGAGACCTTGGAATGAAGCGGTGGCACTGGGGCCCTAAAGGGTTCTCCTAAAAAGAGGCTTTGACACAGCTCCAACCTGCAAGTTTCCCATGTGTAGATGAGATGTTTCTGATGGGTGAGTCAAGAAACAGCTATATGCTGCTTTTGAAATCCAGGCCTCTGAGGAGAGATCCCTGGAAACCAAAGCAATGGATCTGATTAGTGCCTAGGGGCCTGTTCTTTCCTTTTTACCTCTGGACACATCTGTCTATGGGTCTGAGTGCAGGTAGGTGCTCAGTTGGGCTCAGATTGCCCCTGTTTTTCCTGGGAAGCCAACACTATTGAGATGGATCAGGGACTTTGGAGGTTTATCCTATTTGAAGGGTTGTGGCCATTGGAATGGGCACACACAATTCCCTTGGAGAGGGCAAGTATAGTCCTCAGGTTTGGCTCCAGGGGCCTGAGCCTGTTGGTTGTGTAGGCCAGGGCTGTTTGGACAGTTGTCTGAAAACACAAACTCGGCTTATGTTTCGAGTCATAGGTATTGCAGGACTGACCTACAGATCATGAGGAGAACTCTTCGGGATTTGAAAAAAGGGCGAGTGTGAGGCTCCTGCTCAAGTTTTTGTCTCTGGATATCGTGTCACCCATGGTCGTGGAATTTCTGGGTGACTTCATGGGAAATGGACGAGTCTTACTCTCTGGTGGTTTGGCCCCGTCCAAAGAGTTTGGGGTCAATCTGTGGGCTGGAAGAAGTCCGTTTTTTGTTGTTGTTGTTGTTGTTGTTGTTGTTGTTTTCTTTTTTAACCTCAGGTGTCCCACCAAATGAGGGATTCCAGAGTAGAGCCCTGTTGAGGGGCGACTGGACAATCAGAAATCTGGTTAAAAATTGGGGCCCAGGGACATGTCAAGCCCATTATGACATCTAATGGTCCAGCCACTGAGAGGACTAACTAGAGAACAGGACTCATGCTGAGGGTCACAATGCGTATGTATGCCCTCGTCGCATGTAAGAATGGGCGGGGCCTTAGGGTGAATGCTGGATTCTCCTACACTGAACGTTGGATAACGTGCCAACCACAAGGGTTCTTTCCATGGGTAAGGAGGAGTTCTGATTTCTACATCACACTCACCCCTGGGCAGTGATTGGAGATAAGGTCTCGGTTCTGAAGCCTGAAAACGGAGGTAGGGAAGTGATGATGACCTAAGGCCATGGCTTGTTTTATGTGCTCAGTGTGCGGTCAGCTTTCGGGGTGTTCATCAGGAGGTCCGGGCTCAGGTTGTGTTCGACAGTGCATTAGTGCCCAGGTTAGACTATATAATTTGGGTAACATCAAGTGCTGTGTAGGTTTATCCTCATTTAAAGTGCCTGGGCAGCTCATGAGGCAATAATTTTTTTCCTAGAGGGCAGGCAGAGTGCTGCATTGTGGGTCAGGAATTGCCAACCTTGAGGGCTTCGGGGCCAGGAGTGTGAGGACGGAAGTCTGAGAAGACAAGCTAGACTTGGGTTTCAGGGTGAGGGCACGGCAGGTACCCCCTGCAGATCTGAAACAATATCTCATGCATCTGAAGTCAGGGCAAGGATCAGACGTTGGCTCAGGTTGGAGTTTCTGTGCATGACGGCCGCTTCATGAAGGGAGCGGAATCTCGGGGCCATTGAGATTTTCCCACGTTGGGAGTTGTGGGATGCCCCCTTCAAGGATTCCTTCTGCGGGACAATTGAGACCTGTTGGACAGCTCCAGGACATCCCATATGGAATGACTCCAGAGCACCATTCGCGGATGGATGCCTGGGAAGCCCGCCTCGCATTCCAATTGTCTCCTAGCAACAAGACAGTTTAGATCTGATGGCTCTGCCGGAGCAACCGGGATGGCTGAGTTGAAATGGACTTTCCTGAGGATGGGTCCTAATGTGTTTTTGTGTCCATGAGGGCCTTGGAATGGGGCGGTGGCACCGGGACCATGAAGTACTCTCCTAAGCTTGGACATGGCTCCCATGCACAGGTTTCCTTGTGGAGACGAGATGAGTTCTGATGGGTGCCTCAGGAAAACCCATATGCTCGTATTGGAATCAGTCTTTTGAGGACACATGCCTGTAACCCAAATCAATGGATCCTATTATGGCCTACGGTCCTTTCTGGTTCAATCTTCTTCTCTGGGGACATCCATCTATGGTATGAGTGGAGGTCGATTATCAGCTGGTGTCAGAGCGCACTTTTTTTTCCGGGCGACCTACACTATTGGGATGGCCTCAGGGACTTTGGAGGTTTCTCCTAATTTGTATGATTTTGGACCATGGAATGGGCAGAATTCCCATGGATTGGTAGTCCCAGACCTAATGTGTGTCTCCCGGGGTCCAGCCTGGAGGGTGTGTGGCCCAAGACTTTGAGGACAGTAGTCTGAAAACACAAACTCAGCTTAGGTTTGGGGACGTAGGTATGGCAGGCCCGATCTACAAACCATGTGAAGAACTCTTCAGGAAATGAAGAAAGTGCGAGTCTGAGGCGCTTGCTCAGGCTTTTGTCTCTGGATTTTGTATCAGCGATGGCCGTGGAATGTCGGGGAGGCCTCATGGGCCATGGACCAATCTTCCTCTCTGAGGATTTGGCCCGATTCCCAATTGCTTTTCGTCAATCTGTGGGATGGGACGACTCATTTCAGTTTTGTTACCTCAGGTGTCCCACCAAAAGAGGAATTCCAAAGCAAAGCCATGGGGAAGACTGAAGGGACAACCCGAACTATGGTTAAAAATTGGGGCCTAGGGGCAAGGCAAGCCCAATATGCTATCTCTTCATCCAGCCACTGAGTGGCCTTACTTGAGGACTGGGCTGAGCCTGAGGGTCACAATGTGCGTTTGTGACCAATGTGGCCGGCGAGCATGGGCGGGGCCTCATGGGCCACACTGGTTTCAACTACACTGAACGTTGGACAACATGCCAACCACAAAGTTTCTTGCCATGGGGAAGGAGTTCTGATTTCTGCATCACCTTCAACCCTGGGCAGTGATTGGAGATAAGGTCTAGGTTCTGAAACCTGAAAAACGAGGTTGGGTAGAGATGAGGACCTAAGTCCACGGCGGCTCGATGTGCTCAGTGTGCGGCCAGCTGTCTGGGAGGGGCCAGGGGTCCAGGCTCAGCCTGTGTCAGAAAGGGCATTAGCGCCCTGGTCAGCCTATGTATTTGGGGTACAGCCAAAGTCGGTGCAGGTTGATCCTCATTTGGGGTTACTGGGTAGCCCCAGAGGACAATGTTTTTCTTCTGGAGGGCGGGCAGGGTGCTGCATTGTAGTTCTGGATTGCCAAACTGGAGGGCTTGTGGGCCAGTAGTCTGACGACCAAAGTCTGAGAACACAAGCTAGGCTTAGGTTTCTGGGTGAGGCCATGGCAGGCACAATCTACAGACCTGAATCGAGATCTCGTGCATCTGAAGTCAGGGCGAGGATCAGACGATCGCTCAGGTTGGAGTTTCTGTCCCTGATGGCCCCTTCATGAATAGGGGGGCATCACGAGGCCATGGGTGTTTTCCCACGATGGGAGTTGTGAGAAGCTCCAAACTGCAGAGAGTCTCCTGCAGAACAATTGAGACCTGTTGTTTGGGTCCAGGCCAATGATTCTGAGCAGGGTTCTAAGGATGGATGGCTGGGTAGCCCACCTCGCATTCCAATTGTCTCCTAGCAACAAGACAGGTTAGATCTCCTGGATCTGTGGGGAGCAACCGAGGACGCTGAGTTGAAATGGACACCCCTGGGGATGGGTCCTAATGTGCTTTTGTGTCTATGGAGACCTTGGAATGAAGCGGTGGCACTGGGGCCCTAAAGGGTTCTCCTAAAAAGAGGCTTTGACACAGCTCCAACCTGCAAGTTTCCCATGTGTAGATGAGATGTTTCTGATGGGTGAGTCAAGAAACAGCTATATGCTGCTTTTGAAATCCAGGCCTCTGAGGAGAGATCCCTGGAAACCAAAGCAATGGATCTGATTAGTGCCTAGGGGCCTGTTCTTTCCTTTTTACCTCTGGAGACATCTGTCTATGGGTCTGAGTGCAGGTAGGTGCGCAGTTGGGCTCAGATTTCCCCTGTTTTTCCTGGGAAGCCAACACTATTGAGATGGATCAGGGACTTTGGAGGTTTATCCTATTAGAAGGGTTGTGGCCATTGGAATGGGCACACACAATTCCCTTGGAGAGGGCAAGTACAGTCCTCAGGTTTGGCTCCAGGGGCCTGAGCCTGTAGGTTGTGTAGGCCAGGGCTGTTTGGACAGTTGTCTGAAAACACAAACTCGGCTTATGTTTCGAGTCATAGGTATGGCAGGACTGACCTACACACCATGAGGAGAACTCTTCGGGATTTGAAAAAAGGGCGAGTGTGAGGCTCCTGCTCAAGTTTTTGTCTCTGGATAGCGTGTCACCCATGGTCGTGGAATTTCTGGGTGACTTCATGGGAAATGGACGAGTCTTACTCTCTGGTGGTTTGGCCCCGTCCAAAGAGTTTGGGGTCAATCTGTGGGCTGGAAGAAGTCCGTTTTTTGTTGTTGTTGTTGTTGTTGTTGTTGTTGTTTTCTTTTTTAACCTCAGGTGTCCCACCAAATGAGGGATTCCAGAGTAGAGCTCTGTTGAGGGGCGACTGGACAATCAGAAATCTGGTTAAAAATTGGGGCCTAGGGACATGTCAAGCCCATTATGACATCTAATGGTCCAGCCACTGAGAGGACTAACTAGAGAACAGGACTCATGCTGAGGGTCACAATGCGTATGTATGCCCTCGTCGCATGTAAGAATGGGCGGGGCCTTAGGGTGAATGCTGGATTCTCCTACACTGAACGTTGGATAACGTGCCAACCACAAGGGTTCTTTCCATGGGTAAGGAGGAGTTCTGATTTCTACATCACACTCACCCCTGGGCAGTGATTGGAGATAAGGTCTCGGTTCTGAAGCCTGAAAACGGATGTAGGGAAGTGATGATGACCTAAGGCCATGGCTTGTTTTATGTGCTCAGTGTGCGGTCAGCTTTCGGGGTGTTCATCAGGAGGTCCGGGCTCAGGTTGTGTTCGACAGTGCATTAGTGCCCAGGTTAGACTATATAATTTGGGTAACGTCAAGTGCTGTGTAGGTTTATCCTCATTTAAAGTGCCTGGGCAGCTCATGAGGCAATAATTTTTTTCCTAGAGGGCAGGCAGAGTGCTGCATTGTGGGTCAGGAATTGCCAACCTTGAGGGCTTCGGGGCCAGGAGTGTGAGGACGGAAGTCTGAGAAGACAAGCTAGACTTGGGTTTCAGGGTGAGGGCACGGCAGGTACCCCCTGCAGTTCTGAACCAATATCTCATGCATCTGAATTCAGGGCGAGGATCAGACCTTGTCTCAGGTTGGAGTTTCTGTGCATGACGGCCGCTTCATGAAGGGAGCGGAATCTCGTGGCCATTGAGGTTTTCCCACGTTGGGAGTTGTGGGATGCCCCCTTCAAGGATTCCTTCTGCGGGACAATTGAGACCTGTTGGACAGCTCCAGGACATCCCACATGGAATGACTCCAGAGCACCGTTCGCGGATGGATGCCTGGGAAGCCCGCCTCGCATTCCAATTGTCTCCTAGCAACAAGACAGTTTAGATCTGATGGCTCTGCCGGAGCAACCGGGGTGGCTGAGTTGAAATGGACTTTCCTGAGGATGGGTCCTAATGTGTTTTTGTGTCCATGAGGGCCTTGGAATGGGGCAGTGGCACCGGGACCCTGAAGTACTCTCCTAAGCTTTGGACATGGCTCCCATGCACAGGTTTCCTTGTGGAGACGAGATGAGTTCTGATGGGTGCCTCAGGAAAACCCCTATGCTCGTATTGGAATCAGGCTTTTGAGGACACATGCCTGTAACCCAAAGCAATGGATCCTATTATGGCCTAGGGTCCTGTCTGGTTCAATCTTCTTCTCTGGGGACATCCATCTATGGTATGAGTGGAGGTCGATTATCAGCTGGTGTCAGACAGCCCTTGTTTTTTCCGGGCGACCTACACTATTGGGATGGCCTCAGGGACTTTGGAGGTTTCTCCTAATTTGTACGATTTTGGACCATGGAATGGGCAGAATTCCCATGGATTGGTAGGCACAGTCCTAATGTGTGTCTCCAGGGGCCCAGCCTGGAGGGTGTGTGGCCCAAGACTTTGAGGACAGAAGTCTGAAAACACAAAGTCAGCTTAGGTTTGGGGACGTACGTATGGCAGGCCCAATCTACAAACCATGAGAAGAACTCTTCAGGATATGAAGAAAGTGCGAGTCTGAGGCGCTTGCTCAGGCTTTTGTCTCTGGATTTTGTATCAGCGATGGCCGTGGAATGTCGGGGAGGCCTCATGGGCCATGGACGAATCTTCCTCTCTGAGGATTTGGCCCGATTCCCAATTGCTTTTCGTCAATCTGTGGGATGGGAGGACTCATTTCAGTTTTGTTACCTCAGGTGTCCCACCAAAAGAGGAATTCCAAAGCAAAGCCGTGGGGAAGACTGAAGGGACAACCCGAACTATGGTTAAAAATTGGGGCCTAGGGGCATGGCAAGCCCAATATGCTATCTCTTCATCCAGGCACTGAGTGGCCTTACTTGAGGACTGGGCTCAGCCTGAGGGTCACAATGTGCGTTTGTGACCAATGTGGCCGGCAAGCATGGGCGGGGCCTCATGGGCCACACTGGTTTCAACTACACTGAACGTTGGACAACATGCCAACCACAAGGTTTCTTGCCATGGGGAAGGAGTTCTGATTTCTGCATCACCTTCAACCCTGGGCAGTGATTGGAGATAAGGTCTAGGTTCTGAATCCTGAAAACCGAGGTTGGGAAAGGAGGACGACCTAAGGCCACGGCGGCTCGATGTGCTCAGTGTGCGGCCAGCTGTCTGGGAGGGGCCAGGGGGTCCAGGCTCAGGCTATGTCAGAAAGGGCATTAGTGCCCTGGTCAGCCTATGTATTTGGGGTACAGCCAAGGTCGGTGCAGGTTGATCCTCATTTGGGGTTACTGGGTAGCCCCAGAGGACAATGTTTTTCTTCTGGAGGGCGGGCAGGGTGCTGCATTGTAGTTCTGGATTGCCAAACTGGAGGGCTTGTGGGCCAGTAGTCTGACGACCATAGTGTGAGAACACAAGCTAGGCTTAGGTTTCTGGGTGAGGCCACGGCAGGCACAATCTACAGACCTGAATCGAGATCTCGTGCATCTGAAGTCAGGGCAAGGATCAGACGATCGCTCAGGTTGTAGTTTCTGTCCCTGATGGCCTCTTCATGAATGGGGGGGCATCACGAGGCCATGGGGGTTTTCCCACGATGGGAGTTGTGAGAAGCTCCAAACTGCAGAGAGTCTTCTGCAGGACAATTGGGACCTGTTGTTTGGGTCCAGGCCAATGATTCTGAGCAGGGTTCTAAGGATGGATGGCTGGGTAGCCCACCTCGCATTCCAATTGTCTCCTAGCAACAAGACAGGTTAGATCTCCTGGATCTGTGGGGAGCAACCGAGGACGCTGAGTTGAAATGGACACCCCTGGGGATGGGTCCTAATGTGCTTTTGTGTCTATGGAGACCTTGGAATGAAGCGGTGGCACTGGGGCCCTAAAGGGTTCTCCTAAACAGAGGCTTTGACACAGCTCCAACGTGCAAGTTTCCCATGTGTAGATGAGATGTTTTCGGATGGGTGAGTCAAGAAACAGCTATATGCTGTTTTGATATCCAGGCCTCTGAGGAGAGATGCCTGGAAACCAAAGCAATGGATCTGATTAGTGCCTAGGGTCCTGTTCTTTCCTTTTTTACCTCTGGAGACATCTGTCTATGGGTCTGAGTGCAGGTAGGTGCTCAGTTGGGCTCAGATTGCCCCTGTTTTTCCTGGGAAGCCACCACTATTGAGATGGATCAGGGACTTTGGAGGTTTATCCTATTAGAAGGGTTGTGGCCATTGGAATGGGCACACACAATTCCCTTGGAGAGGGCAAGTACAGTCCTCAGGTTTGGCTCCAGGGGCCTGAGCCTGTAGTTTGTGTAGGCCAGGGCTGTTTGGACAGTTGTCTGAAAACACAAACTCGGCTTATGTTTCGGGTCATAGGTATGGCAGGACTGACCTACAGACCTTGAGGAGAACTCTTCGGGATTTGAAAAAAGGGCGAGTGTGAGGCTCCTGCTCAAGTTTTTGTCTCTGGATATCGTGTCACTCATGGTCGTGGAATTTCTGGGTGACTTCATGGGAAATGGACGAGTCTTACTCTCTGGTGGTTTGGCCCCGTCCAAAGACTTGGGGTCAATCTGTGGGCTGGAAGAAGTCTGTTTTGTTGTTGTTGTTGTTGTTGTTGTTGTTGTTGTTGTTGTTTTCTTTTTTAACCTCAGGTGTCCCACCAAATGAGGGATTCCAGAGTAGAGCCCTGGGGATAGGCGACTGGACAATCAGAAATCTGGTTAAAAATTGGTGCCTAGGGACATGTCAAGCCCATTATGACATCTAATGGACAAGCCACTGAGAGGACTTACTAGAGGACTGGACTCATGCTGAGGGTCACAATGCATATGTATGCCCTCGTCGCACGAATGAATGGGCGGGGCCTCAGGGTGAATGCTGGTTTCTCCTACACTGAACGTTGGACAACGTGCCAACCACAAGGGTTCTTGCCATGGGTAAGGAGGAGTTCTGATTTCTGCATCACACTCACCCCTGGGCAGTGATTGGAGATAAGGTCTCGGTTCTGAAGCCTGAAAACGGAGGTAGAGAAGAGATGATGACCTAAGGCCATGGCGGCTTTTATGTGCTCAGTGTGCGGTCAGCTTTCTGGGTGTTGGTCAGGAGGTCCGGGCTCAGGTTGTGTTCGACAGTGCATTAGTGCCCAGGTTAGACTATATAATTTGGGTAACGTCGAGTGCTGTGTAGGTTTATCCTCATTTAAGGTGCCTGGGCAGCTCATGAGGCAATAATTTTTTTCCTAGAGGGCAGGCAGAGTGCTGCATTGTGGGTCCGGAATTGCCAACCTTGAGGGCTTCGGGGCCAGGAGTGTGAGGACGGAAGTCTGAGAAGACAAGCTAGACTTGGGTTTCAGGGTGAGGGCACGGCAGGTACCCCCTGCAGATCTGAACCAATATCTCATTCATCTGAAGTCAGGGCGAGGATCACACGTTGGCTCAGTTTGGAGTTTCTGTGCATGACGGCCGCTTCATGAAGGGAGCGGAATCTCGGGGCCATTGAGGTTTTCCCACGTTGGGAGTTGTGGGATGCCCCCTTCAAGGATTCCTTCTGCGGGACAATTGAGACCTGTTGGACAGCTCCAGGACATCCCATATGGAATGACTCCAGAGCACCGTTCGAGGATGGATGCCTGGGAAGCCCGCCTCGCATTCCAATTGTCTCCTAGCAACAAGACAGTTTAGATCTGATGGCTCTGCCGGAGCAACCGGGGTGGCTGAGTTGAAATGGACTTTCCTGAGGATGGGTCCTAATGTGTTTTTGTGTCCATGAGGGCCTTGGAATGGGGCAGTGGCACCGGGACCCTGAAGTACTCTCCTAAGCTTTGGACATGGCTCCCATGCACAGGTTTCCTTGTGGAGACGAGATGAGTTCTGATGGGTGCCTCAGGAAAACCCCTATGCTCGTATTGGAATCAGGCTTTTGAGGACACATGCCTGTAACCCAAAGCAATGGATCCTATTATGGCCTAGGGTCCTGTCTGGTTCAATCTTCTTCTCTGGGGACATCCATCTATGGTATGAGTGGAGGTCGATTATCAGCTGGTGTCAGACAGCCCTTGTTTGTTCCGGGCAACCTACACTATTGGGATGGCCTCAGGGACTTTGGAGGTTTCTCCTAATTTGTACGATTTTGGACCATGGAATGGGCAGAATTCCCATGGATTGGTAGGCACAGTCCTAATGTGTGTCTCCAGGGGCCCAGCCTGGAGGGTGTGTGGCCCAAGACTTTGAAGACAGAAGTCTGAAAACACAAAGTCAGCTTAGGTTTGGGGACGTAGGTATGGTGGGCCCGATCTACAAACCATGAGAAGAACTCTTCAGGATATGAAGAAAGTGCGAGTCTGAGGCGCTTGCTCAGGCTTTTGTCTCTGGATTTTGTATCAGCGATGGCCGTGGAATGTCGGGGAGGCCTCATGGGCCATGGAGGAATCTTCCTCTCTGAGGATTTGGCCCGATTCCCAATTGCTTTTCGTCAATCTGTGGGATGTGAGGACTCATTTCAGTTTTGTTACCTCAGTTGTCCCACCAAAAGAGGAATTCCAAAGCAAAGCCGTGGGGAAGACTGAGGGGAAAACCCGAACTATGGTTAAAAATTGGGGCCTAGGGGCATGGCAAGCCCAATATGCTATCTCTTCATCCAGCCACTGAGTGGCCTTACTTGAGGACTGGGCTGAGCCTGAGGGTCACAATGTGCGTTTGTGACCAATGTGGCCGGGAGCATGGGCGGGGCCTCATGGGCCACACTGGTTTCAACTACACTGAACGTTGGACAACATGCCACCACAAAGTTTCTTGCCATGGGGAAGGAGTTCTGATTTCTGCATCACCTTCAACCCTGGGCAGTGATTGGAGATAAGGTCTAGGTTCTGAAACCTGAAAACCGAGGTTGGGAAAAGATGACGACCTAAGGCCACGGCGGCTCGATGTGCTCAGTGTGCAGCCAGCTGTCTGGGAGGGGCCAGGGGGTCCAGGCTCAGGCTGTGTCAGAAAGGGCATTAGTGCCCTGGTCAGCCTATGTATTTGGGGTACAGCCTAGGTCGGTGCAGGTTGATCCTCATTTGGGGTTACTGGGTAGCCCCAGAGGACAATGTTTTTCTTCTGGAGGGCGGGCAGGGTGCTGCATTGTAGTTCTGGATTGCCAAACTGGAGGGCTTGTGGGCCAGTAGTCTGACGACCAAAGTCTGAGAACACAAGCTAGGCTTAGGTTTCTGGGTGAGGTCATGGCAGGCACAATCTACAGACCTGAATCGAGATCTCGTGCATCTGAAGTCAGGGCAAGGATCAGACGATCGCTCAGTTTGGAGTTTCTGTCCCTGATGGCCCCTTCATGAATGGGGGGGCATCACGAGGCCATGGGTGTTTTCCCACGATGGGAGTTGTGAGAAGCTCCAAACTGCAGAGAGTCTTCTGCAGGACAATTGAGACCTGTTGTTTGGGTCCAGGCCAATGATTCTGAGCAGGGTTCTAAGGATGGATGGCAGGGTAGCCCACCTCGCATTCCAATTGTCTCCTAGCAACAAGACAGGTTAGATCTCCTGGATCTGTGGGGAGCAACCGAGGACGCTGAGTTGAAATGGACAACCCTGGCGATGGGTCCTAATGAGCTTTTGTGTCTATGGAGACCTTGGAATGAAGCGGTGGCACTGGGGCCCTAAAGGGTTCTCCTAAACAGAGGCTTTGACACAGCTCCAACGTGCAAGTTTCCCATGTGTATATGAGATGTTTTCTGATGGGTGAGTCAAGAAACAGCTATATGCTGTTTTGATATCCAGGCCTCTGAGGAGAGATGCCTGGAAACCAAAGCAATGGATCTGATTAGTGCCTAGGGGCCTGTTCTTTCCTTTTTTACCTCTGGAGACATCTGTCTATGGGTCTGAGTGCAGGTAGGTGCTCAGTTGGGCTCAGATTGCCCCTGTTTTTCCTGGGAAGCCACCACTATTGAGATGGATCAGGGACTTTGGAGGTTTATCCTATTAGAAGGGTTGTGGCCATTGGAATGGGCACACACAATTCCCTTGGAGAGGGCAAGTACAGTCCTCAGGTTTGGCTCCAGGGGCCTGAGCCTGTAGGTTGTGTAGGCCAGGGCTGTTTGGACAGTTGTCTGAAAACACAAACTCGGCTTATGTTTCGGGTCATAGGTATGGCAGGACTGACCTACAGACCTTGAGGAGAACTCTTCGGGAATTGAAAAAAGGGCGAGTGTGAGGCTCCTGCTCAAGTTTTTGTCTCTGGATATCGTGTCACTCATGGTCGTGGAATTTCTGGGTGACTTCATGGGAAATGGACGAGTCTTACTCTCTGGTGGTTTGGCCCCGTCAAAAGACTTGGGGTCAATCTGTGGGCTGGAAGAAGTCTGTTTTGTTGTTGTTGTTGTTGTTGTTGTTGTTGTTTTCTTTTTTAACCTCAGGTGTCCCACCAAATGAGGGATTCCAGAGTAGAGCCCTGGGGAGGGGCGACTGGACAATCAGAAATCTGGTTAAAAATTGGGGCCTAGGGACATGTCAAGCCCATTATGTCATCTAATGGACAAGCCACTGAGAGGACTTACTAGAGGACTGGACTCATACTGAGGGTCACAATGCGTATGTATGCCCTCGTCGCACGAAAGAATGGGAGGGGCCTCAGGGTGAATGCTGGTTTCTCCTACACTGAACGTTGGACAACGTGCCAACCACAAGGGTTCTTGCCATGGGTAAGGAGGAGTTCTGATTTCTGCATCACACTCACCCCTGGGCAGTGATTGGAGATAAGGTCTCGGTTCTGAAGCCTGAAAACGGAGGTAGGGAAGAGATGATGACCTAAGGCCATGGCGGGTTTTATGTGCTCAGTGTGCGGTCAGCTTTCTGGGTGTTGGTCAGGAGGTCCGGGCTCAGGTTGTGTTCGACAGTGCATTACTGCCCAGGTTAGACTATATAATTTGGGTAAAGTCGAGTGCTGTGTAGGTTTATCCTCATTTAAGGTGCCTGGGCAGCTCATGAGGCAATAATTTTTTTCCTAGAGGGCAGGCAGAGTGCTGCATTGTGGGTCCGAAATTGCCAACCTTGAGGGCTTCGGGGCCAGGAGTGTGAGGACGGAAGTCTGAGAAGACAAGCTAGACTTGGGTTTCAGGGTGAGGGCACGGCAGGTACCCCCTGCAGATCTGAACCAATATCTCATGCATCTTAAGTCAGGGCGAGGATCAGACCTTGTCTCAGGTTGGAGTTTCTGTGCATGACGGCCGCTTCATGAAGGGAGCGGAATCTCGTGGCCATTGAGGTTTTCCCACGTTGGGAGTTGTGGGATGCCCCCTTCAAGGATTCCTCCTGTGGGACAATTGAGACCTGTTGGACAGCTCCAGGACATCCCATATGGAATGAGTCCAGAGTACCTTCGGGGATGGATGCCTGGGAAGCCCGCCTCACATTCCAATTGTCTCCTAGCAACAAGACAGTTTAGATCTGATGGCTCTGCTGGAGCAACCGGGGTGGCTGAGTTGAAATGGACTTTCCTGAGGATGGGTCCTAATGTGTTTTTGTGTCCATGAGGGCCTTGAAATGGGGCAGTGGCACCGGGACCCTGAAGTACAATCCTAAGCTTTGGACATGGCTCCCATGCACAGGTTTCCTTGTGGAGACGAGATGAGTTCTGATGGGTGCCTCAGGAAAACCCCTATCCTCGTATTGGAATCAGGCTTTTGAGGACACATGCCTGTAACCCAAAGCAATGGATCCTATTATGGCCTAGGGTCCTGTCTGGTTCAATCTTCTTCTCTGGGGACATCCATCTATGGTATGAGTGGAGGTCGATTATCAGCTGGTGTCAGACAGCCCTTGTTTGTTCCGGGCGACCTACACTATTGGGATGGCCTCAGGGACTTTGGAGGTTTCTCCTAATTTGTACGATTTTGGACCATGGAATGGGCAGAATTCCCATGGATTGGTAGGCACAGTCCTAATGTGTGTCTCCAGGGGCCCAGCCTGGAGGGAGTGTGGCCCAAGACTTTGAGGACAGAAGTCTGAAAACACAAACTCAGCTTAGGTTTGGGGACGTAGGTATGGCAGGCCCGATCTACAAACCATGAGAAGAACTCTTCAGGATATTAAGAAAGAGCGAGTCTGAGGCGCTTGCTCAGGCTTTGGTCTCTGGATTTTGTGTCAACGATGGCCGTGGAATGTGGGCAGGCCTCATGGGCCATGGACGAAACTTCCTCTCTTGGGATTTGGCCCGGTCCCAATTGTTTTTCGTCAATCTGTGGGATGGGAGGTCTCCTTTCAGGTTTGTTAACTCAGGTGTCACAACCAAAGAGGAATTCCAAAGCAGAGCCCTGGGGAAGAGTGAAGAGACAACCCAAACTATGGTTAAAATTTGGGGCCTAGGGGCATGGAAGGCCCAATATGCTGTCTCTTCATCCAGCCACTGAGAGGCCTTGCTTGAGGACTGGGATCATGCTGATGGTCACAATGTGTGTTTGTGACCAATGTGGCTTGCGAGCATGGGCGGGGCCTCATGGGTCACACTGGTTTCATCTACACTGAACTTTGGACAACATGCCAATCACAAGGTCTCTTGCCATGGGGAAGGAGTTCTGATTTCTGCATCATTTTCATCCCTGGGCAGTGGTTGGAAATAAGGTCTAGGTTCAGAAGCCTGAAAACCGCAGTTTGGAAGAGATGATGACCTAAGGTCATGGTGGGTCTGATGTGCTCAGTGTGCGGTCAGCTGCCTGGTTGTTGGTCAGGAGGTTCGGGCTCAGGTTGTGTCAGACAGTGCATTAGTGCCCAGGTTATACTATATAATTTGGGTGCAGTCGAGTGCCGTGTATGTTAGTCCTCATTTGAGGTGCCTGGGCAGCTCATTAGGCAAGATATTTTTTCTAGAGGGCAGGCAGAGTGCGCCATTGTGGGTCCGGAATTGCTAAACTGGAGGGCCTCTGCGCCAGTAATGTGAGGAGAGAAGTCTGAGACCACAAGCTACACTTGGGCTTCAGGCCGAGGGCAAGGCAGGTACCCCCTGCACATCTGAAACAATATCTCATTCATCTGAAGTCACGGCAAGGATCAGACGTTGGCTCAGGTTGGAGTTTCTGTGCATGACTGCCCGTTCATGAACGGAGAGGAATCTCAAGGTCATGGAGGTTTTCCCACGTTGGGAGTTGTGGGATGCCCCCTTCAAGGATTCCGTATGTGGGACAATTGAGACCTGTTGGGCAGCTCCAAAACATCCCATATGGAATGACTCCACAACACCGTTCGAGGATGGATGCCAGGGAAGCACGCCTCGCATTCCTATTGTCTCCTAGCAACAAGACAGTTGAGAACGGATGGCTCTGCGGGAGCAACCGGGGTAGCTGAGTTGAAATGGAATTTCCTGAGCATGGGGCCTAATATGTGTGTGTCTATGAGAACCTTGGAATGGGGTGGTGGCACCGGGACTCTGAGGTATTCTCCTAATATTTTAACATAGGTCCCATGCACAAGTTTCCTCGTGGAGACGAGATTTTTTCTGATGGTGCCTCAGGAAACACCCTATGCTGGTATTGGAATCCAGGTTTTGAGGAGACATCCTGTAAACAAAAGCAATGGATCCTATTATGGCCTAGGGTCCTGTATGGTTCCATCTCCATCTCTGGGTCATCCATCTATGGTAAGAGTGGAGGTAGATGCTCAGCTGGTGTCAGACTGCCTTTGTTTGTAAAAGAGACGTACATATTGGGTTGGCCTCGGGGACTATGGAGGGTTCTCCTAATTTGTACAATTTTGGACATGGAATTGGCAGAATTCCCATGCATGGGGTAGGCACAGTCCTAATGTGTGGCTCCAGGGGCCCCAGCCTGGAGGGTGTGTGGCCCAGGACGTTGAGGACAGAAGTCTGAAAACACAAACTCAACTTAGGTTTGGGGACATAGGTATGGGAGGCCCAATCTACAACCATGAGAAGAACTCTTCAGGATATTTAGAAAGAGCGAGTCTGAGGCTCTTGCTCAGGCTTTGGTCTCTTGATTTTGTGTCTACATGGCCGTGGAATGTGGGGAGGCCACATGGGCCATGGACGAATCTTCCTCTCTGTGGATTTGGCCCGGTCCCAATTGTTTTTCGTCAATCTGTGGGATGGGAGGTCTCCTTTCAGGTTTATTACCTCAGGTGTCCCAACCAAAGAGGAATTCCAAAGCAGAGCCCTGGGGAAGAGTGAAGGGACAACCCAAACTATGGTTAAAATTTGGGGCCTAGGGGCATGGCAGGCCCCATATGCTGTCTCTTCATCCAGCCACTGAGAGGCCTTACTTGAGGACTGGGCTTAGGCTGAGGGTCACAATGTGTGTTTGTGACCAATGTGAGCTTGCGAGCATGGGCGGGGCCTCATGGGCCACACAGGTTTCAACTACACTGAACTTTGGACAACATGCCAATCACAAGGTCTCTTGCCATGGGTAAGGATTTCTGATTTCTGCATCATTTTCAACCCTGGGCAGTGGTTGGAGATAAGGTCTAGGTTCAGAAGCCTGAAAACCGCAGTTGGGAAGAGATGATGACCTAAGGCCATGGTGGGTCTGATGTGCTCAGTGTGCGGTCAGCCACCTGGTTGTTGGTCAGGAGGTTCGGGCTCAGGTTGTGTCAGACAGTGCATTTGTGCCAAGGTTAGACTATATAATTTGGGTACAGTCGAGTGCCGTGTAGGTTGATCCTCATTTGAGGTGCCTGGGCAGCTCATTAGGCAAGATATTTTTTCTAGAGGGCAGGCAGAGTGCTGCATTGTGGGTCCAGAATTGCCAAACTTGAGGGCTTCTGGGCCAGTAGTGTGAGGACAGAAGTCTGAGAACACAAGCTAGACTTGGGCTTCAGGTCGAGGGTAAGGCAGGTACCCCCTGCACATCTGAACCAATATCTCATGATCTGAGGTCATGGCAAGGATCAGACGTTGGCTCAGGTAGCAGTTTCTGTGCATGACTGTCCCTTCTTGAACGGAAAGGAATCTCAAGGCCATGGAGGTTTTCCCACGTTGGGAGTTGTGGGATGCCCCCTTCACGGATTCCTTCTGCGGGACAATTGAGACCTGTTGGGCAGCTCCAAAACATCCCATATGGAATGACTCCAGAGCACCGTTGGAGGATGGATGCCAGGGAAGCCCACCTCGCACTCCAATTGTCTCCTAGCAACAAGACAGTTGAGATCGGATGGGTCTGCGGGAGCAACTGGGGTGGCTGAGTTGAAATCAACTTTCCTGAGCATGGGGACTAATATGTGTTTGTGTCCAAGAGGACCTTGGGATGGGGCGGTGCCACCGGGACTCTGAAATATTCTCCTAATATTTTGACATAGGACCCATGCACAAGTTTCCTCGTGGAGATGAGATTTTTCTGATAAGTGCCTCAGGAAACCCCCTTTACTGGTATTGGAATCCAGGATTTTGAGGAGACATGCCTGTAAACCAAAGCAATGGATCCGATTATGGCCTAGGGTCCTGTTGGTTCCATCTCCTTCTCTTGGGACATCCATCTATGGTATGAGTGCAGGTAGATGCTCAGCTGGTGTCAGACCGCAGTTGTTTGTCCACAGAGATCTACATATTCGGATGGCTTCGGGGACTTTGGAGGGTTCTCCTAATTTGTACAATTTTGGACAATGGAATGGGCAGAATTCCCATGCATGGGGTAGGCACAGTCCTAATGTGTGTCTCCAGTGGCCCTAGCTTAAAGGGTGTGTGGCCCAAGACTTTGAGGACAGAAGTCTGAAAACACCAACTCAGCTTAGGTTTGGGGACGCAGGAATGGCAGGCCCAATCTACAAACCACGAGAAGAACTCTTCAGGATATGAAGAAAGAGCGAGTCTGAGGCGCTTGCTCAGGCTTTGGTCTCTGGATTTTGTGTCAACGATGGCCGTGGAATGGGGGGAGGCCTAATGGGCCATGGACGAATCTTCATCTCTTGGGATTTGGCCTGGTCCCAGTTGTTTTTTGTCAATCTGTGGGATGGGAGGTCTCCTTTCAGGTTTGTAACCTCAGGTGTCCCAACCAAAGAGTAATTCCAAAGCAGAGCCCTGGGGAAGAGTGAAGGGACAACCCAAACTATGGTTAAAATTTGGGGCCTAGTGGCATGGCAGGCCCCATATGCTGTCTCTTCATCCAGCCACTGAGAGGCCTTACTTGAGGACAGGGTTCAGGCTGAGGGTCACAATGTGTGTTTGTGACCAATGTGGCTTGCGAGCATGGGCAGGGCCTCATGGGCCACACTGGTTTCAACTACGCTGAACTTTGTTCAACATGCCAATCACAAGGTCTCTTGCCATGGGGAAGGATTTCTGATTTCTGCATCATTTTCAACCCTGGGCAGTGGTTGGAGATAAGGTCTAGGTTCGGAAGCCTGAAACCGCAGTTGGGAAGAGATGATGACCTAAGGCCATGGTGGATCTGATGTGCTCAGTGTGCGGTCAGCTGCCTGGATGTTGGTCAGGGGGTTCGGGCTCAGGTTGTGTCAGACAGTGCATTTGTGCCCAGGTTAAACTCTACAATTTGGGTACAGTCGAGTACCGTGTAGTTTGATCCTCATTTGAGGTGCCTGGGCAGCTCATTAGGCACGATATTTTTTCTAGAGAGCAGGCAGAGTGCTGCATTGTGGGTCCGGAATTGCCAAACGTGAGGGCTTCTGGGCCAGTAGTGTGAGGACAGAAGTCTGAGAACACAAGCTAGACTTGGGCTTCAGGCCGAGGGCAAGGCAGGTACCCCCTGCACATCTGAACCAATATCTCATGCATCTGAAGTCACGGCTAATTCAGTCGTTGGCTCGGGTTGTAGTTTCTGTGCATGACTGCCCCTTCATGAACAGAGAGGTATCTCAAGGCCATGGAGGTTTTCCCACGTTGGGAGTTGTGGGATGCCCCCTTCAAGGATTCCTTCTGCGGGACAATTGAGACCTGTTGGGCAGCTCCAAAACATCCCATATGGAATGACTCCAGAGCACCGTTCGAGGATGGATGCCAGGAAAGTCCGCCTCGCATTCCAATTGTCTCCTAGCAACAAGACAGTTGAGATCCGATGGCTCTGCGGGAGCAACCGGGGTGGCTGAGTTGAAATGGACTTTCCTGAGCATGGGGCCTAATGTGTGTTTGTGTCCATGAGGACCTTGGAATGGGGCGGTGGCACCGGGACTCTGAAGTATTCTCCTAAATTTTTGACATAGGTCCCATGCACAAGTTTCCTCGTGGAGACGAGATTTTTTCTGATGGGTGCCTCAGGAAACCCCCTATGCTGGTATTGGAATCCAGGATTTTGAGGAGACATGCCTGTAAACCAAAGCAATGGATCCGATTATGGCCTAGGGTCCTTTCTGGTACCATATCCTTCACTGGGGACATCCATCTATAGTATGAGTCGAGGTAGATGCTAAGCTGGTGTCAGACCGCCCTTGTTTGTCCAAAGAGACCTAGATATTGGGATGGCCTCGGGGATTTTGGAGGGTTCTCCTAATTTGTACAATTTTGGACAATGGAATGGGCAGAATTCCCATGCATGAGGTAGGCACAGTCCTAATGTGTGGCTCCAGGGGCCACAGCTTGGAGGGTGTGTGGCCCAGGACTTTGAGGACAGAAGTCTGAAAACACAAACTCAGCTTAGGTTTGGGGACGTAGGTATGGCAGGCCCAATCTACAAACCATGAGAAGAACTCTTCAGGATTTGAAGATAGAGCGAGTCTGAGGCGCTTGCTCAGGCTTTGGTCTCTGGATTTTGTGTCAACGATGGCCGTGGAATGGGGGGAGGCCTCATGGGCAATGGACGAATCTTCGTCTCTGTGGATTTGGCCCAGTCCCAATTGTTTTTCGTCAATCTGTGGGATGGGAGGTCTCCTTTCAGGTTTGTTACCTCAGGTGTCCCAACCAAAGAGGAATTCCAAAGCAGAGCCCTGGGGAAGAGTGAAGGGACAACCCAAACTATCGTTAAAATTTGGGGCCTAGGGGAATGGCAGGCCCCATATGCCGTCTCTTCATCCAGCCACTGAGAGGCCTTACTTGAGGACTGGGTTCAGGCTGATGGTCACAATGTATGTTTGTGACCAATGTGGCTCGGGAGCATGGGCGGTGCCTCATGGGCCACACTGGTTTCAACTACACTGAACTTTGGACAACATGCCAATCACAAGGTCTCTTGCCATGGGAAAGGAGTTCTGATTTCTGCATCATTTTCAACCCTGGGCAGTGGTTGGAGATAAGGTCTAGGTTCGGAAGCCTGAAAACCGCAGTTGGGAAGAGATGATGACCTAAGGCCATGGTGGGTCTGATGTGCTCAGTGTGCGGTCAGCTGCCTGGTTGTTGGTCAGGAGGTTCGGGCTCAGGTTGTGTCAGACAGTGCATTATTGCCCAGGTTAGACTATGTAATTTGGGTACAGTCGAGTGCCGTGTATGATGATCCTCATTTGAGGTGCCTGGGCAGCTCATTAGGCATATATTTTTTCTAGAGAGCAGGCAGAGTGCTGCAATGTGGGTCCGGATTTGCCAAACTTGAGGGCTTCTGGGCCAGTAGTGTGAGGACAGAAGTCTGAGAACACAAGCTAGCCTTGGGCTTCAGGCCGAGGGCAAGGCAGGTACCCCCTGCACATCTGAACCAATATCTCATGCATCTGAAGTCACGGCGAGGATCAGACGTTGGCTCAGGTTGAAGTTTCTGTGCATGACTGCCCCTTCATGAACGGAGAGGAATCCCAAGGCCATGGAGGTTTTCCCACGTTGGGAGTTGTGGGATGTTCCCTTCAAGGATTCCTTCTGCGGGACAATTGAGACCTTTTGGGCGGCTCCAAAACATCCCATATGGAATGTATCCAGAGCACCGTTCAAGGATGGATGCCAGGGAAGCCCGCCTCGCATTCCAATTGTCTCCTAGCAACAAGACAGTGGAGATCGGATGGCTCTGCGGGAGCAACCGGGGTGGCTGAGTTGAAATGGACTTTCCTGAGCATGGAGCCTAATGTGTGTTTGTGTCCATGAGGGTCTAGGAATGGAACGGTGGCAACGGGACTCTGAAGTATTCTCCTAAGATTTTGACATAGGTCCCATGCACAAGTTTCCTCGTGGAGACGAGATGTTTTCTGATGGGTGCCTCAGGAAACCCCCTATGCTGGTATTGGAAACCAGGATTTTGAGGAGTCATGACTGTAAACCAAAGCAATGGATCCGATTATGGCCTAGGGTCCTGTGTTGTACCATATCCTTCTCTAGGGACATCCATCTATGGTATGAGTGGACGTAGATACTCAGCTGGTGTCAGACCGCCCTTGTTGTCCACTGAGACCTACATATTTGGATGGCCTCGGGGACATTAGAGGGATCTCCTCATTGGTACAATTTTGGACAATGGAATGGGCAGAATTCCCATGAATGGGGTAGGCACATTCCTAATGTTGGCTCCACGGGCCCCAGCCTGGAGGGTTTGTGGCCCAGGACGTTGAGGACAGAATTCTGAAAACACAAACTCAGCTTAGGTTTGGGGACGTAGGTATGGCAGGCCCAATCTACAAACCATTATAAGAAATCTTCAGAATACGAAGAAAGAGCGAGTCTGAGGCGATTGCTCAGGCTTTGGTCTCTGGATTTTGTGTCAACGATGGCCGTGGAATGGGGGGAGGCCTCATGGGCCATCGACGAATCTTCCTCTCTGTGGATTTGGAACGGTCCCAATTGTTTTTCGTCAATCTGTGGGATGGGAGGTCTCCTTTCAGGTTTGTTACCTCAGGTGTCCCAACCAGGAGGAATTCCAAAGCAGAGCCCTGGGGAAGAGTGAATGGACAACCCAAACTATGGTTAAAAATGGGGCCTAGGGGCATGGCAGGCCCCATATGCTGTCTCTTCATCCAGCCACTGAGAGGCCTTACTTGAGGACTGGGCTCAGGCTGAGGGTCACAATGTGTGTTTGTGACCAATGTGGCCCGCGAGAAGGGGCCGGGCCTCATGGGCCACACTGGTTTAAACTACACTGAACTTTGGACAACATACCAATCACAAGGTCTCTTGCCATGGGGAAGGAGTTCTGATTTCTGCATCATTTTCAACCATTGGCAGTGTTTGGAGAAAAGGTCTAGGTTCAGAAGCCTGAAAACCGCAGTTGGGAAGAGATGATGACCTAAGGCCATGGTGGGTCTGATGTGCTCAGTGTGCGGTCAGCTGCCTGGTTGTTGGTCAGGAGGTTCGGGCTCAGGTTGTGTCAGACAGTGCATTAGTGACCAGGTTACACTATATAATGTGGGTACAGTCGAGTGCCGTTTAGGTTGATCCTCATTTGAGGAGCCTGGGCAGCTCATTAGGCAAGATATTTTTTCTAGAGGGCAGGCAGAGTGCTGCATTGTGGGCCCGGAATTGCCAAACTTGAGGGCTTCTGGTTCAGTAGTGTGAGGACAGAAGTCTGAGAACACAAGCTAGACTTGGGCTTCAGGCCGAGGGCAAGGCAGGTACCCCCTGCACATCTGAACCAATATCTCATGCATCTGAAGTCACGGCGAGGCTCAGACGTTGGCTCAGGTTGAAGTTTCTGTGCATGACTGCCCCTTCATGAACGGAGAGGAATCCCAAGGCCATGGAGGTTTTCCCACGTTGGGAGTTGTGGGATGCCCCCTTCAAGGATTCCTTCTGCGGCACAATTGAGACCTGTTGGGCAGCTCCAAAACATCCCATATGGAATAACTCCAGAGCACCGTTGGAGGATAGATGCCATGGAAGCCCGCCTCACATTCCAATTGTCTCCTAGCAACAAGACAGTGGCGATCGGATGGCTCTGCGGGAGCAACCGGGGTGGCTGAGTTGAAATGGACTTACCTGAGCATGGGGCCTAATGTGTGTTTGTGTCCATGAGGACCTTGGAATGGGGAAGTGGCACCGGGACTCTGAAGTATTCTCCTAAGGTTTTGACATAGGTTCCATGCACAACTTTCCTCATGGAGACGAGATGTTTTCTGATGGGTGCCTCAGGAAACCCCCTATGCTGGTATTGGAATCCAGGATTTTGGAGGAGACATGCCTGTAAACCAAAGTAATGGATCCGATTATGGCCTAGGGTCCTGTCAGGTTCCATCTCCTTCTTTGGGGACATCCATCTATGTTTTGAATGGAGCTAGTTGCTCAGCTGGTGTCAGACCGCCCTTGTTTGTCCAAAGAGACCTACATATTGGGATGGCCTTGGGGACTTTGGAGGGATCTCCTAATTTGTAAATTTTGGATTATGGAATGGGCAGAATTCCCATGCATGAAGTAGGCACAGTCCTAATGTGTCGCTCCAGGGGCCCCAGGCTGGAGGGTGTGTGGCCCAGGACTCTGAGGACAGAAGTCGGAAAACACAGAATCAGCTTAGGTTTGGGGACGTAGGTATGGCAGGCCCAATCTACAAGCCATGAGAAGAACTCTTCAGGATATGAAGAAAGAGCGAGTCTGAGGCGCTTGCTCAGGCTTTGGTCTCTGGATTTTGTGTCAACAATGGCCGTGGAATGTGGGGAAGCCTCATGGGCCATGGACGAAACTTCCTCTCTTAGGATTTGGCCCGGCCCCAATTGTTTTCGTCAATCTGTGGGACGGGAGGTCTCCTTTCAGGTTTGTTACCTCAGGTGTCCCAACCAAAGAGGAATTGCAAAGCAGAGCCCTGGGGAAGATTGAAGGGACAACCCAAACTATGGTTAAAATTTGGGGCCTAGGGGCATGGCAGGCCCCATATGCTGTCTCTTCATCCAGCCACTGAGAGGCCTTACTTGAGGACTGGGCTCAGGCTGAGGGTCACAATGTGTGTTTGTGACCAATGTGTCCCGTGAGCATGGGCGGGGCCTCATGGGCCACACTGGTTTCAACTACACTGAACTTTGGACAACATGCCAATCACAAGGTCTCTTGCCATGGGGAAGGAGTTCTGATTTCTGCATCATTTTCAACCATAGGCAGTGGTTGGAGAAAAGGTCTAGGTTCGGAAGCCTGAAAACCGCCGTTGGGAATAGATGATGACCTAAGGCCATGGTGGGTCTGATGTGCTCAGTGTGCGGTCAGCTGCCTGGTTGTTGGTCAGGAGGTTCGGGCTCAGGTTGTGTCAGACAGTGCATTAGTGCCCAGGTTATACTATATAATTTGGGTACAGTGGAGTGCCCGGTAGGTTGATCCTCATTTGAGGTGCCTGGGCAGCTCATAGGGCAAGATATTTTTTCTAGAGGGCAGGCAGAGTGCTGCATTGTGGGTCCGGAATTCCAAACGTGAGCGCTTCTGGGCCAGTAGTGTGAGGACAGAAGTCTGAGAACACAAGCTAGACTTGGGCGTCACCGAGGGCAAGGCAGGTACCCCCTGCACATCTGAACCCATATCTCATGCATCTGAAGTCACGGCGAGGATCAGACGTTGACTCAGGTTGTAGTTTCTGTGCATGACTGCCCTTCATGAACGGAAAGGAATCTCAAGGCCATGCAGGTTTTCCCTCGTTGGGAGTTGTGGGATGCCCCCTTCAAGGATTCCTTCTGCGGGACAATTGAGACCTGTTGGGCAGCTCCAAAACATCCCATATGGAATGACTCCAGAGCACTGTTTGAGGATGGATGCCAGGGAAGCCCGCCTCGCATTCCAATTGTCTCCTAACTACAAGACAGTGGAGATCGGATGGCTCTGCGGGAGCAACCAGGGTGGCTGATTTGAAATGGACAGCTCCCGAGCATGGGGCCTAATGTGTGGTTGTGTCCATGAGGACCTTGGAATGGGGAAGTGGCACCGGGACTCTGAAGTATTCTCCTAAGATTTTGACATAGGTCCCATGCACAAGTTTCCTCGTGGAGACGAGGTGTTTTCTGATGGGTGCCTCAGGAAACCCCCTATGCTGGTATTGGAATCCAGGATTTTGAGGAGACATGCCTGTAAACCAAAGCAATGGATCCGATTATGGCCTAGGGTCCTTTCTGGTACCATATCCTTCACTGGGGACATCCATCTATAGTATGAGTCGAGGTAGATGCTAAGCTGGTGTCAGACCGCCCTTGTTTGTCCAAAGAGACCTAGATATTGGGATGGCCTTGGGGACTTTGGAGGGATCTCCTAATTTGTAAATTTTGGATTATGGAATGGGCAGAATTCCCATGCATGAAGTAGGCACAGTCCTAATGTGTCGCTCCAGGGGCCCCAGGCTGGAGGGTGTGTGGCCCAGGACTCTGAGGACAGAAGTCGGAAAACACAGAATCAGCTTAGGTTTGGGGACGTAGGTATGGCAGGCCCAATCTACAAGCCATGAGAAGAACTCTTCAGGATATGAAGAAAGAGCGAGTCTGAGGCGCTTGCTCAGGCTTTGGTCTCTGGATTTTGTGTCAACAATGGCCGTGGAATGTGGGGAAGCCTCATGGGCCATGGACGAAACTTCCTCTCTTAGGATTTGGCCCGGCCCCAATTGTTTTCGTCAATCTGTGGGACGGGAGGTCTCCTTTCAGGTTTGTTACCTCAGGTGTCCCAACCAAAGAGGAATTGCAAAGCAGAGCCCTGGGGAAGATTGAAGGGACAACCCAAACTATGGTTAAAATTTGGGGCCTAGGGGCATGGCAGGCCCCATATGCTGTCTCTTCATCCAGCCACTGAGAGGCCTTACTTGAGGACTGGGCTCAGGCTGAGGGTCACAATGTGTGTTTGTGACCAATGTGTCCCGTGAGCATGGGCGGGGCCTCATGGGCCACACTGGTTTCAACTACACTGAACTTTGGACAACATGCCAATCACAAGGTCTCTTGCCATGGGGAAGGAGTTCTGATTTCTGCATCATTTTCAACCATAGGCAGTGGTTGGAGAAAAGGTCTAGGTTCGGAAGCCTGAAAACCGCCGTTGGGAATAGATGATGACCTAAGGCCATGGTGGGTCTGATGTGCTCAGTGTGCGGTCAGCTGCCTGGTTGTTGGTCAGGAGGTTCGGGCTCAGGTTGTGTCAGACAGTGCATTAGTGCCCAGGTTATACTATATAATTTGGGTACAGTGGAGTGCCCGGTAGGTTGATCCTCATTTGAGGTGCCTGGGCAGCTCATAGGGCAAGATATTTTTTCTAGAGGGCAGGCAGAGTGCTGCATTGTGGGTCCGGAATTCCAAACGTGAGCGCTTCTGGGCCAGTAGTGTGAGGACAGAAGTCTGAGAACACAAGCTAGACTTGGGCGTCACCGAGGGCAAGGCAGGTACCCCCTGCACATCTGAACCCATATCTCATGCATCTGAAGTCACGGCGAGGATCAGACGTTGACTCAGGTTGTAGTTTCTGTGCATGACTGCCCTTCATGAACGGAAAGGAATCTCAAGGCCATGCAGGTTTTCCCTCGTTGGGAGTTGTGGGATGCCCCCTTCAAGGATTCCTTCTGCGGGACAATTGAGACCTGTTGGGCAGCTCCAAAACATCCCATATGGAATGACTCCAGAGCACTGTTTGAGGATGGATGCCAGGGAAGCCCGCCTCGCATTCCAATTGTCTCCTAACTACAAGACAGTGGAGATCGGATGGCTCTGCGGGAGCAACCAGGGTGGCTGATTTGAAATGGACAGCTCCCGAGCATGGGGCCTAATGTGTGGTTGTGTCCATGAGGACCTTGGAATGGGGAAGTGGCACCGGGACTCTGAAGTATTCTCCTAAGATTTTGACATAGGTCCCATGCACAAGTTTCCTCGTGGAGACGAGGTGTTTTCTGATGGGTGCCTCAGGAAACCCCCTATGCTGGTATTGGAATCCAGGATTTTTAGGAGACATGCCTGTAAACCAAAGCAATGGATCCGATTATGGCAGGGTCCTGTCTGGTTCCATGTCCTTCTCTGGGGACATCCATCTATGGTATGATTGGAGGTAGATGCTCAGCTGGTGTCAGACCGCCCTTGTTGTCCAAAGAGACCTACATATTGGGATGGCCTCGGGTACTTCGGAGGGATCTCCTAATTTGTACAATTTTGTACAATGCAATGGGCAGAATTCCCATGCATGAAGTAGGCACAGTCCTAATGTGTGGCTCCAGGGGCCCCAGCCTTGAGTGTGTGTGGCCCAGGACTTTGAGGACAGAAGTCGGAAAACACAGAATCAGCTTAGGTTTGGGGACGTAGGTATGGCAGGCCCAATCTACAAGCCATGAGAAGAACTCTTCAGGATATGAAGAAAGAGCGAGTCTGAGGCGCTTGCTCAGGCTTTGGTCTCTGGATTTTGTGTCAACGATGGCCGTGGAATGTGGGGAAGTCTCATGGGCCATGGACGAAACTTCCTCTCTTGGGATTTGGCACGGTCCCAATTGCTTTTCTTCAATCTGTGGGATGGGAGGTCTCCTCTCAGGTTTGTTACCTCAGGGTCCCAACCAAAGAAGAATTCCAAAGCAGAGCCCTGGGGAAGAGTGAGGGGACAACCAAAACTATGGTTAAAATTTGGGGCCTAGGGGCATGGAAGGCCCCATATGCCAATTACAAGGTCTCTTGCCATGGGGAAGGAGTTCTGATTTCTGCATCCTTTTCAACCCTGGGCAGTGGTTGGAGATAAGGTCTAGGTATGGAAGTCAGAAAACCGCATTTGGGAAGAGATGATGACCTAAGGCCATGGTGGGTCTGATGTGCTCAGTGTGCGGTCAGGTGCCTAGTTGTTGGTCAGGAGGTTCGGGCTCAGGTTGTGTCAGACAGTGCATTAGTGCCCAGGTTAGACTATATAATTTGGGTACAGTCGAGTGTCGTGTAGGTTGATCCTTATTTGAGGTGCCCGGGCAGTTCATTAGGCAAGATATTTTTTCTATAGGGCAGGCAGAGTGCTGCATTGTGGGTCCGGAATTGCCAAACGTGAGGGCTTCTGGGCTAGGAGTGTGAGGACAGAAGTCTGAGAACACAACCTAAACTTGGGCTTCAGGCCGAGGGAACTGCAGGTGTCCCCTGCAGATCTGAACCAATATCTCAAGCATATGAAGTCACGGCGAGGAACAGACGTTGTCTCCGGTTGGAGTTTCTGTGCATGACTGCCCCTTCATGAACGAACCGGAGTCTCAAGGCTCTTAACGTTTTCCCACGTTGGGAGTAGTGGGATGCCCCCTTCAAGGATTCCTTATTCGGGACATTTGAGACTTGTTGGGCAGCTCCAGGACATTTCCTATGGAATGACTCCAGAGCATTGTTCTAAGATGGATGCCAGGGAAGATCGCCTCGCATTCCAATTGTCTCCTAACAACAAGACAGTTGAGATCTGATGGCTCTGCGGGAGACACCGGGGAGGCTGAGTTGAAATGGACTTTCCCGAGGTAAGTTCCTAAAGTGTGTTTGTGCCCATGGGAACCTTGGAATGGGGCGGTGGCACCGGGACCCTGAAGTATTCTCCTAAACTTTTGACATAGCTCCCATGCTCAAGTTTCCTTGTGCAGATGAGGTTTGTTCTGATGGGTGCCTCAGGAAACCCCCTATGCTTGTATTGGAATTCAGGCTTTTGAGGAGACATGCCTGTAAACCAAAGCTTGGATCTGATTATGGACTAGGGTCATGTCTGGTTCCATCTTCTTCTCTAGGGACATCCATCTATGTCATGTGTGGAGATAGATTCTCAGCTGGTGTCAGACCGCCCTTGTTTGTCCCGGGAGACCTACACTCTTGGGATGGCCTCGGGGACTTTGCAGGGTTCTCCTAATATGTAGATATTGAACAATGGAATGGGCAGAATTTCCATGCATGGGGTAAGCACAGTCCTAATGTGTGGCTCCAGGGGCCCCATGCTGGAGGGTGTGTGGCCCTGGAATTTGAGGACAGAAGTCTGAAAACACAAACTCAGCTTAGGTTTGGGGACGTAGGTATGGCAGGCCCAATCTACAAACCATGAGAATAAAACTTCAGGATATGAAGAAAGAGCGAGTCTGAGGCGCTTGCTCAGGCTTTGTTCTCTGGATTTTGTATCAACGATGACCGTGGAATGTGGCGAGGCCTCATGGGTCATGGACGAATCTTCCTCTCGGTGGATATGGCCCGGTCCCAATGGTTTTTCGTCAATCTGTGGGATGGGAGGTCTCCTTTCAGGTTTGATACCTCAGGTGCCCCAAACAAAGAGGAATTCCAAAGCAGAGCCCTGTGGAAGAGTGAAGGGACTAGACAGTTGAGATCTGATGGCTCTGCGGGAGAAACCGGGGTGGCTGAGTTGAAATGGACTTTCTTGAGGATGGGGCTTAATGTGTGTTTGTGTCCATGAGGGCCTTGGAATGGAGGGTAGCCTGGAGGTTGTGTGGGTCCAGGCTGTGGGCACAGATGTCTGGAAACACAAACTCAGCTTATGAGTGGCGCCTAGTGTATGGCAGGCCGGATGTATAGCCCAAGAGGGAGCTCCTGGGCCTCTGAAACAAGGGCGAGTGGGAGGCGTTCCTTCAGGCTTTTGTCTCTGGATGTTGTGTCCGGGATAGCCGTGGATTGGACGGGTGGCCTCAGGGACTATGGACGAGTATCCCTGTCTGGGGATTTCTCCCAGCTCCCAAGAGTTTGGGGTCATTTTGTGTGAAGGGTGGAGTCGTGTTGTCTGGCTCATGTGTCTCTCCAAGAAAGGGATTCGAGAGCAGATCCCGCGGTACGGGCGGGGTGACTGGAAAACTCAAACACTGGTGAGGATTGGGTGCATAGCGGCCTGGCAAGCCCCATATGTGGGTTCTTGGTCCAGGCCCTGACAGGCCTTTCTTTGACATGGGGCTCATGCTGAGGGTCACAGTGTGAATTTGTGCTGCTGCACCCACGGTTGGGCGTGGAATCATGGGACATGAAGGTTTCTCTCACCCTGAAGGTGTGATTCCATGCCAAGAGCAAGCTTTACAGCCATGGGGAAGGAGGAGTTCTCTTTTGTGCTTGCGATACCCAGCTGTGTGGAGAATTGATATAATGTCTAGGTTCAGATATCTGAAAACCAAGGTTAGGAAGAGGTGACAGCATAAGACCATGGCGTGACCGAAGTGCTGGGTGTGCGGCCAGCTGTCTCCTTGTCTGTCTGGACGTGTGGCTTCAGGCTGTGTCAGATGGAACTTAAGTGCCCAGAGCAGCCTATCCAGTTCGGGGCACGTCAAGGCCCGAGCAGGTTGATCCTCATCTGGGTTTTCTGGGGAACCCCACAGGGAAACGTTGTTCTTCCGTTGGGCAGACACTGGCTGGGATGTGGTTCTGGAGTTCCTAGTCCGGAGGGCTTGTTTGCCAGGAGTGTGAGGAAGGAAGTCTGAAAACACAAGCTAGCCTGAGGTTTGGGACCGAGGGCAGAGCAGGCCCACTCTGCAGAGGCTGTATCGAGATCTCCTGCACTGAGGTCATGTCAACTATGAGACGTGCCTCAGGCTACAGTTTTTGTCCAGCATGGCCTCTTCCTTAAGGGTGTGGGGGCTCCATGACGCCAGGGAGGTTTGCCTACGATGGGATTTGTGAACTACTCCAAACCTCAAGGTTTCCTTCTGCACGACTGTCGAGTCCTATTGGATGGTTCCAGGAGGTCCCATATGGAAAGACTCGAGAGCAGGTGTCTAAGCATGGATGCCTGGGAATGCCACCTCATATTCCCACTCTTTAGTCAGGACAAGTCAGGCTCAATCTGCGGGCTCCTGGGTGAGCTACCCAGAGGGGAGAGTTGAAATGGACTCTCCTGAAGATGAGTCCTACTGTGGGTTGGTGGCCTGGGAGACCTTGGAATGTGGAGGTGGCTCAGGGACTCTGCAGGATTCTCCAACCTGAGGTGTTTGACACGGCTCCAACAAGGAAGCTTCCCATGTGGAGTCGAGAGGAGTTCTGTTCAGTGCCTCAGGAAAGCCCCATATACTGTTCTTCGAACCAAAGCCTCTGAGGAGTGACACCTGGACAACAAAGCAAGAGTTGAGATTAGGGCCTAAGGGCCTGGCCGGCTCAACCTTCTATCTCTGTTGACATCTGTGTGCATGTCTTCATGGAGGTAGCTGCTCAGCTTGTGTCCGAATGCCCCTGTGTGTCCAGAGAGGCTCCCAGTAGTGGGATGTCCTCGGGGGCCTTGAGATTTCTCATATTCTGGAGGTGTGTGGCCAAAGGAATGGACACAGTTTCCCAGTAGAGAGAAGGCACGGTCCTGTGGTATGGCTCCAGAGGACCCAGCCTAGTGGCTGTGTTTGCCCGGGCTGTGGGGACAGAAGTCTGAAAAAGCAAACTTGGCTCAGCTAGAGGCCAAGGTAATGGCAGGCCTGGTCTCCAGTCCGTGAGGGGAGATCCTCTGGATATCAAAGGAGGGCAAGTGGGAGGCAGTCGCTCAGGCTTTTGTCTCTGGGTGCTGCGTTCACAGTGGCCGTTCAGGGTAGGGGTTGCTTCAGGGGCCGAGGAAGAGCCTTCCTCTCGGGGGATTGTCCAAGCTCCCAAGTGTTTCGGTTCAATCTGTAGGAAGGGAAGAGTACTGTTTTCTGCCACAGGGGACCCCCCAGGAGAGGGACTCTAGAGCACAGCAGTGGCCTCCCTCAACTGGAATACACACCATCTAGTTAGTCCTGGGTGCCTATGGGCATGGCAAGCCACATATGCGGGCTCTTGGTCCAGTCACTGAGAGGCGTTACTTGAATAAGGTACTCATGCTGAGGGTCACCATGTGTGTTTGTGCCCAAGGCGGCCCTCACGCATGGGCGTGGCCTCATGGGTCATGCCGTTTTCTCCTACACTGAATGTTTGACTCACTGCCAGCAGCAAGGTTTCTTGCCATGGGGAAGGAGGGGTTCTGACTTGTGCATCAGGTTCCCCCGTGTGCAGGAATTGGAGATAAGGTCCAGGTTCCGATGACTGAAAACCCAGGTTGGGAATGGATGGTGGCCTAAGGCAGTGGCTGGTCCAATGTGCTGGGTGTGCAGCCAGCTGTGTTGGTGTCTGTTGGAAGGTCTGGGCTCAGGCAATTTGCGACAGAGCATCAGTGTTTAAGGTAGCCTATGCAGTTGGGGTGTTGCCGAGGGCCAAGCAGTTTGATCCTCATTTGGGATCTCTGGGCAGCACCATAGACAATGTTTTTCTCCTGGGAGGCAGGCAGAGTGCTTCATTGTGGCCCCAGAATTCCCAGTAGGGAGGGTGTGTGGGCCAGGAGTGTGAGGACGGAAGTCTGAAAACACCAGCTAGGGTGAGGATTGGATCCAAGGGCAGAGCAGGCCCACTCTGCAGAGGCTGAATCGAAATCTCCTGCATCTGAAGTCAGGCTGAGGATCAGACGTTGGCTGAGGCTGGAGTATGTGTCCATGATGGCACCTTCATGAAGCGGGGGCCTCATGAGGCCAAGGAAGTTTTCCCACGCTGAGTTTGGAGGTTGCCCCAGACCACAAGGTTTCTTCTGCAGGATATTCGTGTCCTGTTGCATGGCTCCAGGACATACCCTACGGAAGGACTGTAGAGCAGGGTTCGAAGGATGGATCCCTGTACAGCATGCCTCGGTTTCCCATTGACCATGAGCGACAAGATATGTTTGATCTCCTGCCTCTGTGGCACGCTACCCAGTGGGCTGAGTTGAAATGGCCTCTCCCGAGGATGGGTCATAATGTGCGTTTGGGTCCATGAAGACCTTGTAATGTGCTGGTTGTTCAGTGGCCCTGCGGAACTCTCCTACCTGAAGGGTTTGATACATCCCCAGTAAGAAAGCTCCCCATGTGGAGACAAAAGAGGTTTTGTTTGGTGCCTCAGAAAAGCCCCTAGTGCTGGTCTACGAAAACAGTCCTCTGAGGACGGACACATGGAAACCAAAGCTAAGGTTCATATTAGGGCCTGGGGGCCTGTCCATTTCAAACTTCTGTCTCTGGGGACAATGTCTGAGAGTCTAAGTGGAGATAGATGCTCCGCTGGTGTCAGAGAGCCCCTCTTAGTCCAGGGTGGCCTACACTATTGATGGCCTCAGGGGCCTTGGGGCTTTTCCCTAACCTGTGGGGTTGTGGTCAATGGATTGGGTACACTTTCCTTGGAGAGGGCAGGCACAATCTTTCGCTGTGGCACCAGAAGTCCTAGCCTGTAGGTTGTGTGGGTCCAGGCTGTGGACACAGAAGTCTGAAAATACAAACTCAGCTCATGAGTGGCGCCTAGGGTATGGCAGGCCAGATGTACAGCCCGAGAGGGAGCTCCTGGGCCTCTGAAACAAGGGCGAGTGGGAGGCGTTCCTTCAGGCTTTTGTCTCTGGATGTTGTGTCCGGGATAGCCGTGGATAGGAGGGGTGGCCTCAGGGACTGTGGACGAGTATCTCTCTCTGGGGATTTGTCCCAGGTCCCAAGAGTTTGGGGTCATTTTGTTGAAAGGGTGGAGTCGTGTTTTCTGGCTCATGTGTCTCTCCAAGAAAGGGATTCCAGACCAGAGACCCAGGTATGGGCTGGGCGACTGGTAAAATCAATCACTGGTGAGGATTGGGTGCATAGGTGCTTGGCAAGTCAATATGCGGGCTCTTGGTCCAGGCCCTGACAGGACTTTCTTTGACATGGGGCTCATGCTGAGGGTCACTGTTTGAATTTGTGCCCAAGCAGCACTCACGTTTGGGCGTGGCATCAGGGGCCATGAAGGTTTCTCCCACCCTGAAGGTGTGACTCCATGCCAAGAGCAAGCTTTATAGCCATGGGGAAGGAAGAGTTCTGTTTTTTGCATGCGATACCCAGCTGTATGGAGAATTGATATAATATCTAGGTTCAGATATCTGAAAACCAAGGTTAGGAAGAGTTGACGGCATATGACCATGGCGTGTCCGAGTGCGGGGTGTGCGGCCAGCTGTCTCCTTGTCTGTCTGGACGTCTGGCTTCAGGCTGTGTCAGACAGAGCATGAGTGCCCAGTGCAGCCTATCCAGTTCGGGTACCGTTGAGGCCCGAGCAGGTTGATCCTCATCTGGGTTTTCTGGATAGCCCCACAAGGAAACGTTTTTCTTCCGTTGGGTAGACACTGGGCCTGGTTGTGGTTCTGGAGTTCCTAGTCCGGAGGGCTTGTTTGCCAGGAGTGTGAGGAAGGAAGTCTGAAAAAACAAGCTAGCGTGAGGTTTGGGATCGAAGGCATGGCAGGCCCACTCTGCAGAGGCTGAATCGAGATCTCCTGCTCTGAGGTCATGTCAATTATGAGACGAGCCTAAGGCTAGAGATTTTGTCCAGCATGGCCTCTTCCTGAAGGGTGTGGGGGCGTCATGAGGCCACGGAGGTTTGCCTACGATGAGATTTGTGAACTACTCCAAACCTCAAGGTTTCCTTCTGCACGAATGTCGAGTCCTATTGGATGGTTCCAGGAGGCCCCATATGGAAAGACTCGAGAGCAGGTGTCTAAGCATGGATGCCTGGGAACGCCACCTCATATTCCCACTCTTTAGTCAGGACAAGGCCGGCTCAATCTGTGGCCTCCTGGGTGAGCTACCCAGAGGGGAGAGTTGAAATGGACTCTCCTGAAGATGAGTCCTACTGTGGGTTGGTGGCCTGGGAGACCTTGGAATGTGGAGGTGGCTCAGGGACTCTGCAGGATTCTCCAACCTGAGGTGTTTGACACGGCTCCAACAAGGAAGCTTCCCATGTGGAGTCGAGAGGAGTTCTGTTCAGTGCCTCAGGAAAGCCCCATATCCTGTTCTTCGAACCAAAGCCTCTGAGGAGTGAAACCTGGACACCAAAGCAAGAGTTGAGATTAGGGCCTAAGGGCCTGGCCGGCTCAACCTTCTATCTCTGTTGACATCTGTGTGCATGCTTTCGTGGAGGTAGCTGCTCAGCTTGTGTCCGAATGCCCCTGTGTGTCCAGGGAGGCTCCCAGTAGTGGGATGTCCTTGAGGTTTCTCATATTCTGGAGTTGTGTGGCCAAGGAATGGACACAGTTTTCCAGGAGAGAGCAGGCACAGTCATATGGTATGGCTCCAGAGGACCCAGCCTAGAGGCTGTGTTTGCCAGGGCTGTGGGGACAGATGTCTGAAAAAGCAAACTTGGCTCAGCTAGAGGCCAAGGTAATGGCAGGCCTGATCTCCAGTCCGTGAGGGGAGATCCTCTGGATATCAAAGGAGGGCAAGTGGGATGCATTCGCTCAGGATTTGTCTCTGGGTGTTGCGTTCACAATGGCCGTTCAGGGTAGGGGTTGCTTCAGGGGCCGAGGAAGAGCCTTCCTCTCGGGGGATTGTCCAAGCTCCCAAGTGTTTTGGTTCATTCTGTGGGAAGGAAAGAGTACTGTATTCTGCCACAGGGGACCCCCCAGGAGAGGGACTCTAGAGCACAGCAGTGGCTTCCCTCAACTGGAATACACACCATCTAGTTAGTCCTGGGTGCCTATGGGCATGGCAAGCCACATATGCGGGCCCTTGGTCCAGTCACTGAGAGGCGTTACTTGAATAAGGTACTCATGCTGAGGGTCACCATGTGTGTTTGTGCCCAAGGCGGCCCTCACGCATGGGCGTGGCCTCATGGGTCATGCCGTTTTCTCCTACACTGAATGTTTGACTCACTGCCAGCAGCAAGGTTTCTTGCCATGGGGAAGGAGGGGTTCTGACTTGTGCATCAGGTTCCCCCGTGTGCAGGAATTGGAGATAAAGTCCAGGTTCCGATGACTGAAAACCCAGGTTGGGAATGGATGGTGGCCTAAGGCAGTGGCTGGTCCAATGTGCTGGGTGTGCAGCCAGCTGTGTCGGTGTCTGTGGGAAGGTCTGGGCTCAGGCAATTTGCGACAGAGCATCAGTGTTTAAGGTAGCCTATGCAATTGGGGTGTTGCCGATGGCCAAGCTGTTTGGTCCTCATTTGGGGTTCTGGGCAGCACCATAGACAATGTTTTTCTCCTGGAAGGCAGGCAGAGTGCTTCATTGTGGCCCCAGAATTTCCTGGAGGGTGGGTTTGTGGGCCCAGAATGTGAGGACAGAAGTCTGAAAACACAAGCTAGGGTGAGGAATGGAGCCAAGGGCAGAGCAGGCCCACTCTGCAGAGGCTGAATCAAAATCTCCTGCATCTGAAGTCAGGCTGAGGATCAGACGTTGGCTGAGGCTGGAGTTTTTGGCCATGATGGCACCTTCATGAAGCGGGGGCCTCATGAGGCCAAGAAAGTTTTCCCACGCTGAGTTTGGAGGTTACCCCAACCACAAGGTTTCCTTCTGCGGGACATTCGAGTCCTGTTGCATGGCTCCAGGACATAGGATACGGAAGGACTGTAGAGCAGGGTTCGAAGGATGGATCCCTGTACAGCATGCCTCGCATTCCCATTGGCCATTAGCCACAAGATATGTTTGATCTGCTGCCTCTGGGGCACGCTACCCAGGGGGCTGAGTTGAAATGGCCTCTCCTGAGGATGCGTCATAATGTGCGTTTGAGTCCATGGAGACCTTGGAATGTGCTGGTTGTTCTGTGGCCCTGCGGAACTCTCCTACCTGAAGGGTTTGATACATCCCCAGTAAGTAAGCTTCCCATGAGAAGACGAGAGAGGTTTGGTTTGGTGCCTCAGAAAAGCTCCGTGTGCTGGTCTACGAAAACAGTCCTCTGAGGACGGACACATGGAAACCAAAGCTAAAGTTCAGATTAGGGCCTGGGGGCCTGTCCATTTCAACCTTCTGTCTCTGGGGACACTGTCTGAGAGTCTAAGTGGAGATAGATGCTCCGCTGGTGTCAGAGAGCCCTTCTTAGTCCAGGGTGGCCTACACTATTGATGGCCTCAGGGGCCTTGGAGCTTTTCCCTAACCTGTAGGGTTGTGGTCAATGGATTGGGCACAATTTCCTTGGAGAGGGCAGGCACAATCTTTCGCTGTGTCTCCAGAGGCCCTAGCCTGGAGGTTTTGTGGGTCCAGGCTGTGGGCACAAAAGTCTGAAAACACAAACTCAGCTCATGAGTGGCGCCTAGCGTATGGCAGGCCGGATGTACAGCCCGAGAGGGAGCTCCTGGGCCACTGAAACAAGGGCGAATGGGAGGCGTTCCTTCAGGCTTTTGTCTCTGGATGTTGTGTCCGGGATAGACGTGGATTGGAAAGGTGGCCTCAGGGACTATGGACGACTATCCCTCTCTGGGGATTTGTCCCAGCTCCCAAGAGTTTGGGGTCATTTTCTGGTAAGGGTGGAGTCGTGTTTTCTGACTCATGTGTCTCTCCAAGAAAGGGATTCCAGAGCAGAGCCCCAGGTACGGGCTGGGCGACTGGAAAACTCAAACACTGGTGAGGATTGTGTGTATGGGGGCTTGGAAAGCAAGCATGAGCGGGGCCTCATGGGCCACACTGGTTTCAACTACACTTAACATTGGACAACATGCCAACCACAAGGTTTCTTGCCCTGGGGAAGGAATTCTGATTTCTGCATTAGGTTCAGGCCTGGGCAGTGAATAGAGATAAGGTCTAGGTTCTGAAGCCTGAAAACCGAGGTGGAAAGAGATGACGTCCTAAGGCCTTGGCGGCTCGATGTGCTCAGTGTGCGGCCAGCTGTCTTGGTGCGGCCAGGAGGTCTAGGCTCAGGCAGTGTCAGAAAGGGCATTAGTGCCCTGGTCAGCCTATGTATTTGGGGTACAGCCAAGGTAGGCGCAGGCTGATCCTCACTTGGGGTTACTTGGTAGCCCCAGAGGGCAATGTTTTTCTTCTGGAGGGCAGGCAGAGTGCTGCTTTGTAGTTCTGGATTGCCAAAATGGAGGGCTTCTGGGTCAGTAGTCTGAGGACAGTAGTCTGAGAACACTAGCTAGGCTTCGGTTTCTGGGTGAGGACATGGCAGGCACAATCTACAGAACTGAATAGAGATCTCGTGCATCTGAAGTCAGGGCGAGGATCAGACGATCGCTCAGGTTGGAGTTTCTGACCCTGATAGCCCCTTCATAAAGGGAGGCATCACGAGGCCATGGCGGTTTTCCCACAATGGGAATTGTGAGAAGCTCCAAACTGCAAAGTGTCTTCTGCAGGACAATTGAGACCTGTTGTTGGCTCCAAGCCAATGATTCTGAGCAGGGTTCTAAGGATGGATGGCTGGGTAGCCCACCTAGCATTCCAATTGTCTCCTAGCATCAAGACAGGTTAGTTCTGCTGGATCTAGGGGAGAAACCGAGGAGGCTGAGTTGAAATGGACTCTCCTGTGGATGGGTCCTAATGTGCTTTTGTGTCTATGGAACCTAGGAAAGAGCGGTGGCACTGGGGCCCTGAAGGGTTCTCCTAAACAGAGCCTTTGAAAACAGCTCCAACGTGCAAGTTTCCCATGCGTAGATGAGATGTTTTCTGATGGGTGAGTCAAGAAACAGCCATTGCTGGTTTTGAAATCCAGGCCTCTGAGGAGAGATGCCTGGAAACCAAAGCAATGGATATGATTAGTGACTAGGGGTCTGTTCTTTGCTTTTTACCTCTGGGGACATCTGTCTATGGGTTTGAGTACAGGTAGGTGCTCAGATGGGCTCAGATTGCCCCTGTTTTACCTGGGAAGCCACCACTAATGAAATGGATCAGGGACTTTGGAGGTTTATCCTATTAGAAGGAATGTGGCCATTGGAATGGGCACACACAATTCCCTTGGAGAGGGCAAGTACAGTCCTCAGGTTTGGCTCCAGGGGCCTAAGACTGTAGGTTGTGTAGGCCAGGACTGTTTGGACAGTTGTCTGAAAACACAAACTTGGCTTATGTTTCAGGTCATAGGTATGGCAGGACTTATATACAGACCATGAGGAGAACAATTCGGGATTTGAGAAAAGGGCGAGTGTGAGGCTCTTGCTCAAGTTTTTGTCTCTGGATATCTTGTCACGCATGGTCGTGAAATTTTTGGGTGACTTCATGGGAAATGGACGAGTCTTACTCCCTGGTGGTTTGGCCCAGTCCAAAGCGTTTGGGGTCACTCTGTGGGATAGATGAAGTCCGTTTATTTTTTTTTTTTTTGATGTTGTTTTCTTTTTAACCTCAGGTGTCCCACCAAATGAGGGATTCCAGAGTAGAGCCCTGGGGGGGGGGTTGACTGGACAATCAGAAATCTGGTTAAAAATTGGGACCTAGGGACATATCAAGCCCATTATGACATCTAATGGTCCAGTCACTGAGAGGACTTACTAGAGGACAGGACTCATGCTGAGGGTCACAATGCGTGTTTATGCCCTTGTCGCACTCAAGAATGGGCGGGGCCTCAGGGTGAATGCTGGTTTCTTCTACACTGAACGTTGGACGACGTGCCAAACACAAGGTTTCTTACCATGGGTAAGGAGGTGTTCTGATTTCTGCATCACACTCACCCCTGGGCAGTGATTGGAGATAATATCTCGTTTCTGAGGCCTGAAAACTGAGGTAGGGAAGAGATGATGACCTACGGCCTTGGCGGGTCTTATGTGCTCAGTTTGCGGTCTGCTTTCTGGGAGTTGGTCGGGAAGTTCGGGCTCAGGTTGTGTCCGACAGTGCATTAGTTCCCAGGTTAGACTATATAATTTGGGTGAAGTCGAGTGCTGTGGAGGTTTATCCTCATTGAAGGTGCCTGGGCAGCTCATGAGGCAATAATTTTTTTCTAGAGGGCAGGCAGAGTGCTGCATTGTGGGTCCGGAACTGCCAAACTTGAGGGCTTCGGGGCCAGGAGTGTGAGGACGGCAGTCTGAGAAGACTAGCTAGACTTGGTTTCAGGGCTAGGGCACGGCAGTTACCCCCTGCAGATCTGAACCAATACTCATGCATCTGAAGTCAGGGCGAGGATCAGACGTTGGCTCAGGTTGGAGTTTCTGTGCATGAGGGCCGCTTCATGAAGGGAGCGGAATCTCGAGGCCATTGAGATTTTCCCACGTTGGGAGTTGTGGGATGCCACCTTCAAGGATACCTTCTGCGGGACAATTGAGGCCTGTTGGACAGCTCCAGGACATCCCATATGGAATGACTCCAGAGCACCGTTCGAGGCGGATGCCTGGGAAGCCCGCCTCGCATTCCAATTGTCTCCTAGCAACAAGACAATTTAGATCTGATGGCTCTGCGGAGCAACCGGGTTGGCTGAGTTGAAATGGACTTTCCTGAGGATGGGTCCTAATGTGTTTTTGTGTCCATGATGGCCCTGGAATGGGGCGGTGGCACCGGGACCCTGAAGTACTCTCCTATGCTTTGGACATGGCTCCCATGCATAGGTTTCCTTGTGGAGACGAGATGAGTTCTGCTGGGTGCCTCAGCAAAACCCTTATGCTCGTATTGGAATCAGGCTTTTGAGGAGACATGCCTGTAAAACAAGGCAATGGATCATATTATGGCCTAGTGTCCTGTCTGGTTCATTCTTCTCCTCTGGGGACATCCATTTATGGTATGAGTGGAGGTAGATTATCAGCTGGTGTCAGACAGCCCTTGTTAGTTCCGGGCGACCTACGCTATTGGGATGGCCTCAGGGTCTTTGGAGGTTTCTCCTAATTTGTTCGATTTTGGACAATGGAATGGGCAGAATTCCCATGGATTGGTAGGCACAGTCCTAATGTGTGGCTCCAGGGGCCCCAGACTAGAGGATGTGTGGCCCAGGACTTTGAGGACAGAAGTCTGAAAACACAAACTCATCCTAGTTTTGGGGACATAGGTATGGCAGGCCCGATCTACAAACCATGAGAAGAACTCTTCAGGATATGAAGAAAGTGCGAGTCTGAGGTGTTTGCTCAGGTTTGTGTCTCTGGATTTTGTATCAGCGATGGCACAATCTACAGACCTGAATCGAGATCAGGTGCATCTGAAGTCAGGGCGAGGATCAGATGATCGCTCAAGTTGGTGTTTCTGTCCCTGATGGGCCCTTCACAAAGGGGCGGCATCACGAGGTCATGGGGATTTTCCCACGATGGGATTTGTGAGAAGCTCCAAACTGCAAAGTGTCTTCTGCAGGACAATTGAGACCTGTTGTTTGGCTCCAGGCCAATGATTCTGAGCAGGGTTCTAAGGATGAATGGCTGGGTAGCCCACCTCACATTCCAATTGTCTCCTAGAAACAAGATAGGTTAGATCTGCTGGATCTGGGGGAGCAACCGAGGAGGGTGAGTTTAAATGGACTCCCCTATGGATGGGTCCTAATGTGCTTTTGTTTCTATGGAGACCTTGGAATGAAGCCGTGGCTCTGGGGACCTGAAGGGTTCTCCTAAACAGAGGCTTTGACACAGCTCCAACGTGCAAGTTTCCCATGTTTAGATGAGATATTTTCTGATGGGTGAGTCAAGAAACAGCCATATGCTGGTTTTGAAATCCAGGCCTCTGAGGAGAGATGCCTGCAAACCAAAGCAATGGATATGATTAGTGCCTAGGGGCCTGTTCTTTCCTTTTTACCTCTGGGGACATCTGTCTATGGGTCTGAGTACAGGTAGGTGCTCAGAAGGGATCAGATTGCCCCTGTTTTACCTGGGAAGCCACCAATAATGAGATGGATCAGGGACTTTGGATGTTTATCCTATTAGAAGGGATGTGGCCATTGGAATGGGCACACACAATTCCCTTGGAGAGGGCAAGTACAGTCCTCAGGTTTGGCTCCAGGGGCCTGAGCCTGTAGGTTGAGTAGGCCAGGGCTGTTTGGACAGTTGTCTGAAAACACAAACTTGGCTTATGTTTCAGGTCATAGGTATGGCAGGACTTATCTACAGACCATGAGGAGAACTTTTTGGGATTTGAGAAAAGGGCGAGTGTGAGGCTCTTGCTCAAGATTTTGTCTCTGGATATCATGTCACTCATGGTCGTGAAATTTCTGGGTGACATCATGGGAAATGGATGAGTCTTACTCCCTGGTGGTTTGGCCCAGTCCAAAGCGTTTGGGGTCACTCTGTGGGATGGAAGAAGTCCGGTTTTTTTTTTTTTTTGATGTTGTTTTGTTTTTAACCTCAGGTGTCCCACCAAATGAGGGATTCCAGAGTAAAGCCCTAGGCGGGGGTGACTGGACAATCAGAAATCTGGTTAAAAATTGGGGCCTAGTGTCATACCAAACCCATTATGACAACTAATGGTCCAGTCACTGAGAGGACTTACTAGAAGAAAGGACCCATGCTGAGGGTCAAAATGAGTGTTTATACCCTTGTCACACTCAAGAATGGGCGGGGCTTCAGGGTGAATGCTGGTTTCTCCTACACTGTACATTGCACGACGTGCCAACCACAAGGTTTCTTACCATGTGTAAGGAGGTGTTCTGATTTCTGCATCACACTCACCCCTGGGGAGTGATTGGAGATAATGTCTCGGTTCTGAGGCCTGAAAACTGAGATAGCGAAGAGATGATGACCTAAGGCCATGGTGGGTCTTATGTGCTCAGTGTGCGGTCAGCTTTCCGGGTGTTGATCAGGAGGTCCGGGCTCAGGTTTTGTCCGAGAGTGCATTAGTGCTCAGGTTAGACTATATAATTTGGGTGAAGTAGAGTGCTGTGGAGGTTTATCCTCATTGAAGGTGCCTGGGCAGCTCATGAGGCAATAATTTTTTTCTAGAGGGCAGGCAGATTGCTGCACTGTGGGTCCGGAATTGCCAAACTTGAAGGCTTCAGGGCCAGGAATGTGAGGACCGAAGTCTGAGAAGACAAGCTAGACTTGGGTTTCAGGGCGAGGACACGGCAGGTACCCCCTGCAGATCTGAACCAATACTCATGCATCTGAATTCAGGGCGAGGATCAGACGTTGGCTCAGGTTGGAGTTTCCGTGCATGACGGCCGCTTCATGAAGGGAGCGGAATCTCGAGGCCATTGAGTTTTTCCCACGTTGGGAGTTGTGGGATGCCCCCTTCAAGGATTCATTCTGCGCGACAATTGAGACGTGTTGGACAGCTCCAGGACATCCCATATGGAATGACTCCAGAGCACCGTTCGAGTTGGATGCCTGGGAAGCCGGCATCGCATTCCAATTGTCTCCTAGCAACAAGACAGTTTAGATCTGATGGCTCTGCGGGAGCAACCGGGGTGGCTGAGTTGATATGGACTTTCCTGAGGATGGGTCCTAATGTGTTTTAGTGTCCATGAGGGCCTTGGAATGGGGCGGTGGCACCGGGACCCTGAAGTACTCTCCTATGCTTTGGACATGGCTCCCAAGCACAGGTTTCCTTGAGGAGACGAGATGAGTTCTGCTGGGTGCCTCAGCAAAACCCCGATGCTCGTATTGGAATCAGGCTTTTGAGGAGACATGCCTGTAAACCAAGGCAATGGATCCTATTATGTCCTAGGGTCCTGTCTGGTTCAATCTTCTCCTTGGGGACATCCATATATGATATGAGTGGAGGTAGATTATCAGTTGGTTTCAGACAGCCCTTGTTTGTTCAAGGCGACCTACACTATTGGGATGGCCTCAGGGACTTTGGAGGTTTCTCCTATTTTGTACGATTTTGGACAATGGAATGGGCAGAATTCCCATGGATTGGTAGGCACAGTCCTAATGTGTGGCTCCAGGGGCCTCAGTCTGGAGGGTTTGTGGCCCTGGACTTTGAGGACAGAAGTCGGAAAACACAAACTCAGCTTAGGTATGGACGTAGGTATGGCAGGCTCGATCTACAAACCATGAGAAGAACTCTTCAGGATATGAAGAAAGTGCGAGTCTGAGGCACTTGCGCAGGTTTTGTCTCTGGATTTTGTATCAGCGATGGCACAATCTACAAAACTGAATCGAGATCTTGTGCATCTAAAGTCAGGGCGAGGATCAGACGTTCGCTCAAGTTGGTGTTTCTGTCCCTGATGGCCCCTTCACGAAGGGTGGCATCACGAGGCCATGGGGGTTTTCCCACGATGAAATTTGTGAGAAACTCCAAACTGCAAAGTGTCTTCTGAAGGACAATTGAGACCTGTTGTTTGGCTCCAGGCCAATGATTTGAGCAGGGTTCTAAGGATGCATGGCTGGGTAGCCCACCTCACATTCCAATTGTCTCCTAGAAACAAGACACGTTAGATCTGCTGGATCTGGGGGAGCAACCGAGGAGGCTGAGTTGAAATGGACTCTCCTTTGGATGGGTCCTAATGTGCTTTTGTGTCGATGGAGACCTTGGAATGAAGCGGGGGCACTGGGGCCCTGAAGGGTTCTCCTAAACAGAGGCTTTGACACAGCTCCAACGTGCAAGTTTCCCAATGTAGATGAGATTTTTTCTGATGGGTGAGTCAAGAAACAGCCATATGCTGGTTTTGAAATCCAGGCCTCTGAGGAGAGATGCCTGGAAACCAAAGCAATGGATATGATTAGTGTCTAGGGGCCTGTTCTTTCCTTTTTACCTCTGGGGACATCTGTCTATGGGTCTGAGTGCAGGTAGGTACTCAGATGGGCTCAGATTGCCCCCTGTTTTACCTGGGAAGCCACCACTAATGAGATGGATCAGGGACTTTGGAGGTTTATCGTATTAGAAGGGATGTGGCCATTGGAATGGGCACACACAATTCCCTTGGAGTGGGCAAGTACAGTCCTCAGGTTTGGCTCCAGAGGCCTGAGACTGTAGGTTGTGTAGGCCAGGGCTGTTTGGACAGTTGTCTGAAAACACAAACTTGGCTTATGTTTCAGGTCATAGGTATGGCAGGACATATCTACAGACCATGAGGAGAACTTTTCGGGATTTGAGAGAATCGCGAATGTGAGGCTCTTGCTCATGTTTTTGTCTCTGGATATCGTGTCACTCATGGTCGTGAAATTTCTGGGTGACTTCATTGGAAATGGACGAGTCTTACTCCCTGTTGGTTTGGCCCAGTCCAAAGCGTTTGGGGTCACTCTGTGGGATGGAATAAGTCCGTTTTTTTTTTTGATGTTGTTTTCTCTTTAACCTCAGGTGTCTCACCAAATGAGGGATTCCAGAGTAGAGCCCTGGGGGGGGGTGACTGGACAATCAGAAATCTGGTTAAAAATTGGGGCCTAGGGACATATCAAGCCCATTATGACTTCTAATGGTCCAGTCACTGAGAGGACTTACTAGAGGACAGGACTCATGCTGAGGGTCACAATGCGTGTTTATGCCCTAGTCGCACTCAAGAATGAGCGGGGCCTCAGGTTGAATGCTGGTCTCTCCTACACACTGAACGTTGGACGAAGTGCCACAAGGTTTCCTACAATGGGTAAGGAGGTGTTCTGATTTCTGCATCACACTCACCCCTGGGCAGGCCTCGGTTCTGAGGCCTGAAAACTGAGGTAGGGAAGAGATGATGACCTAAGGCCATGGCGGGTCTTGTGTGCTCAGTGTGCGGTCTGTTTTCTGGGTGTTGGTCAGGAAGTCCGGGTTCAGGTAGTGTCCGACAGTGCATTAGTGCCCAGGTTAGACTATATAATTTGGGTGAAGTCGAGTGCTGTGGAGGTTTATCCTCATTGAAGGTGCCTGGGCAGCTCATGAGGCAATAATTTTTTTCAAGAGGGCAGGCAGAGTGCTGCATTGTCGGTCCGGAATTGCCAAAATTGAGGGCTTCCGTGCCAGGAGTGTGAGGACGGAAGTCTGAGAAGACAAGCTAGACTTGGGTTTCAGGGCGAGGGCACGGCAGGTACCCCCTGCAGATCTGAAACAATACGCATGCATCTGAAGTCAGGGCGAGGATCAGACGTTGGCTCAGGTTGGAGTTTCCGTGCATGAAGGCCGCTTCATGAAGGGAGCGGAATCTCGAGGCCATTGAGTTTTTCCCACGTTGGGAGTTGTGGGATGCCCCCTTCAAGGATTCCTTCTGCGCGACAATTGAGACCTGTTGGACAGCTCCAGGACATCCCATATGGAATGACTCCAGAGCACAGTTCGAGGATGGATGCCTGGGAAGCCCGCCTCGCATTCCAATTGTCTCCTAGCAACAAGACAGTTTAGATCTGATCCCTCTCCGGGAGCAACCGGGGTGGCTGAGTTGATATGGACTTTCCTGATGATGGGTCCTAATGTGTTTTTGTGTCCATGAGGGCCTTGGAATGGGGCGGTGGCACGGGGACCCTGAACTACTCTCCTATGCTTTGGACATGGCTCCCATGCATAGGTTTCCTTGTGGAGACGAGATGAGTTCTGCTGGGTGCCTCAGCAAAACCCCTATGCTCGTATTGGAATCAGGCTTTTGATGAGACATGCCTGTAAAACAAGGCAATGGATCCTATAATCGTCTAGGGTCCTGTCTGGTTCAATCTTCTCCTTGGGGACATCCATTAATGGTATGAGTGGAGGTAGATTATGAGCTGGTGTCAGACAGTCCTTGTTTGTTCCGGGCGACCTACACCATTGGGATGGCCTCAGGGACTTTGGAGGTTTCTCCTAATTTGTACGATATTGGACAATGGAATGGGCAGAATTCCCATGGATGGTAGGCACAGTCCTAATGTGTGGCTCCAGGGGCCGCAGCCTGGAGGGTGTGTGGCCCTGGACTTTGAGGACAGAAGTCTGAAAACACAAACTCAGCTTAGGTATGGGGACATAGGTATGGCAGGCCCGATCTACAAACCATGAGAAGAACTCTTCAGGATATGAAGAAAGTGCGAGTCTGAGGCGCTTGCTCAGGTTTTTGTCTCTGGATTATATATCAGCGATGGAACAATCTACAGACATGAATCGAGATCTCGTGCATCTGAAACCAGGGCGAGGATCAGACGATCGCTCAAGTTGGTGTTTCTGTCCCTGATGGCCCCTTCACAAAGGGGCGGCATCACGAGGCCATGGGTGTTTTCCCACGATGGGATTTGTGAGAAGCTCCAAACTGCAAAGTGTCTTCTGCAGGACAATTGAGACCTGTTGTTTGGCTCCAGGCCAATGATTCTGAGCAGGGTTCTAAGGATGCATGGCTGGGTAGCCCACCTCACATTCCAATTGTCTCCTAGAAACAAGACAGGTTAGATCTGCTGGATCTGGGGGAGCAACCGAGGAGTCTGAGTTGAAATGGACTCTCCTATGGATGGGTCCTAATGTGCTTTTGTGTCGATGGAGACCTTGGAATGAAGCGGTGGCACTGGGGCCCTGAAGGGTTCTCCTAAACAGAGGCTTTGACACAGCTTCAACGTACAAGTTTCCCATGTGTAGATGAGATGTTTTCTGATGGGTGAGTCAAGAAACAGCCATATGCTGGTTTTGAAATCCAGGCCTCTGAGGAGAGATGCCTGGAAACCAAAGCAATGGATATGATTAGTGCCTAGGGGCCTGTTCTTTCCTTTTTACCTCTGGGGACATCTGTCTATGGGTCTGAGTACAGGTAGGAGCTCAGATGGGCTCAGATTGCCCCTGTTTTACCTGGGAAGCCACCACTAATGAGATGGATCAGGGACGTTGGAGGTTTATCCTATTAGAAGGGATGTGGCCATTGGAATGGGCACACACAATTCCCTTGGAGAGGGCAAGTATATTTTTCAGGTTTGGCTTCAAGGGCCTAAGCTGTAGGTTGTGAAGTCCAGGGCTGTTTGGACAGTTGTCTGAAAATACAAACTTGGCTTATGTTTCAGGTCATAGGTATGGCAGGACTTATCTACAGACCATGAGGAAAACTTTTCGGGATTTGAGAAAAGGGCGAGTGTGAGGCTCTTGCTCAAGTTTTTGTCTCTGGATATCGTGTCACTCATGGTTGTGAAATTTCTGGGTGACTTCATGGGAAATGGACGAGTCTTACTCCCTGGTGGTTTGGACCAGTCCAAAGCGTTTGGGGTCACTCTGTGGGATGGAAGAAGTCCGTTGTTTTTTTTTTTTGATGTTGTTTTCTTTTTAACCTCAGGTGTCCCCCCAAATGAGGGATTCCAGAGTAGAGCCCTGGGGGTGGTGGGTGACTGGACAATCAGAAATCTGGTTAAAAATTGTGGCCTAGGGACATATCAAGCCCATTATGACATCTAATGGTCCAGTCACTGAGAGGACTTACTAGAGGACAGGACTCATGCTGAGGGTCACAATGCGTGTTTATGCCCTTGTCGCACTCAAGAATGGGCGGGGCCTCAGGGTGAATGCTGGTTTCTCCTACACTGAACGTTGGACGACGTGCCAACCACAAGGTTTCTTACCATGGGTAAGGAGGTGTTCTGATTTCTGCATCACACTCACCCCTGGGCAGTGATTGGAGATAATTTCTCGGTTCTGAGGCCTGAAAACTGAGGTAGGGAAGAGAGGATGACCTAAGGCCATGGCGGTCTTATTTGCACAGTGTGCGGTCTGCTTTCCTGGTGTTGGTCAGGAGGTCCGGGCTCAGGTTGTGTCCGACAGTGCATTAGTTCCCAGGTTAGACTATTAATTTGGGTGAAGTCGAGTGCTGTGGAGGTTTATCCTCATTGAAGGTGCCTGGGCAGCTCATGAGGCAATAATTTTTTTTCAGAGGGCAGGCAGAGTGCTGCATTGTGTGTCCAGAATTGCCAAACATGAGGGCTTCGGGGCCAGGAGTGTGAGGACGGAAGTCTGAGAAGACAAGCTAGACTTGGGTTTCAGGGCGAGGGCACGGCAGGTACCCCCTGCAGAACTGAACCAATACACATGCGTCTGAAGTCAGGGCGAGGATCAGACGTTGGCTCAGGTTGGAGTTTCCGTGCATGACGGCCGCTCATGAAGGGAGCGGAATCTCGAGGCCACTGAAGTTTTCCCACGTTGGGAGTTGTGGGATGCCCCCTTCAAGGATTCCTTCTGCGGGACAATTGAGACCTTTTGGACAGCTCCAGGACATCCCATATGGAATGACTCCAGAGCACCGTTCGAGGATGGATGCCTGGGAAGCCCACCTCGCATTCCAATTGTCTCCTAGTAACAAGACAGTTTAGATCTGACGGCTCTGCGGGAGCATCGGGGGTGGCTGAGTTGAAATGAACTTTCCTGAGGATCGGTCGTAATGTGTTTTTGTGTCCATGAGGGCCTTGGAATGGGCGGTGGCACCGGGACCATGAAGTACTCTCCTATGCTTTGGACATGGCTCCCATGCATAGGTTTCCTTGTGGAGACAAGATGAGTTCTGCTGGGTGCCTCAGCAAAACCCCTATGCTCGTATTGGAATCAGGCTTTTGAGGAGACATGTCTGTAAAACAAGGCAATGGATCCTATTATGGCCTACGGTCCTGTCTGGTTCAATCATTTCCTTGGGGACATCCATTTATGGTATGAGTGGAGGTCGATTATCAGCTGGTGTCAGACAGCCCTTGTTTGTTCCGGGTGACCTACACTATTGGGATGGCCTCAGGGACTTTGGAGGTTTCTCCTAATTTGTACGATTTAGACAATGGAATGGGCAGAATTCCCATGGATTGTTAGGCACAGTCCTAATGTGTGGCTCCAGGGGCCCCAGCCTGGAGGGTGTGTGGCCCAGGACTTTGAGGACAGAAGTCTGAAAACACAAACTCAGCTTAGGTTTGGGGACGTAGGTATGGCAGGCCTGAGCTACAAACCTTGAGAAGAACTCTTCAGGATATGAAGAAAGTGCGAGTCTGAGGCGCTTGCTCAGGTTTTTGTCTCTGGATTTTGTATCAGCGACGGCACAATCTACAGACGTGAATCGAGATCTCGTGCATCTGAAGTCAGGGCGAGGATCAGACGATCGCTGAAGTTTGTGTTTCTGTCCCTGATTGCCCCTTCACGAAGGGGCGGCATTACGAGGCCATGGGGGTTTTCCCACGATGGGAGTTGTGAGAAGCTCCAAACTGCAAAGTGTCTTCTGAGGACATTTGAGTCCTTTTTTTTCCCTCCAGGCCAATGATTCTGAGCAGGGTTCTAAGGATGCATGGCTGGGTAGCCCACCTCGCATTCCTATTGTCTCCTAGAAACAAGACAGGTTATCTGCTGGATCGGGGGAGCAACCGAGGAGGCTGAGTTGAAATGGACTCTCCTTTGGATGGGTCCTAATGTGCTTTTGTGTCTATGGAGACCTTAAAATGAAGCGAGGGCACTGGGGCCCTGAAGGGTTCTTCTAAACAGAGGCTTTGACACAGCTCCAACGTGCAAGTTTCCCAAGGGTAGATGAGATGTTTTCTGATGGGTGACTCAAGAAAGAGCTATATGCTGGTTTTGAAATCCAGGCCTCTGAGGAGAGATGCCTGGAAACCAAAGCAATAGATATGATTAGTGCCTAGGGGCCTGTTCTTTCCTTTTTACCTCTGGGGACATCTGTCTATTGGTCTGAGTACAGGTAGGTGCTCAGATGGGCTCAGATTGCCCCTGTTTTACCTGGGAAGCCACCACTATTGAGATGGATCAGGGACTTTGGAGATTTATCCTATTAGAAGGGATGTGGCCATTGGAATGGGCACACACAATTCCCTTGGAGAGGGCAAGTACAGTCCTCAGGTTTGGCTCCAGTGGCCTGAGCCTGTAGGTTGTGTAGGCCAGGGCTGTTTGGAGAGTTGTCTGAAACAACAAACTTGGCTTATGTTTCAGGTCATAGGTATGGCAGGACTTAAACTACAGACAATGAGGAGAACTTTTCGGGATTTGAGAAAAGGGCGAGTGTGAGGCTCTTGCTCAAGTTTTTGTCTCTGGATATCGTGTCACTCATGGTCGTGAAATTTCTGGGTGACTTCATTGGAAATGGACGAGTCTTACTCCCTGGTGGTTTGGACCAGTCCAAAGCGTTTGGGGTCACTCTGTGGGATGGAAGAAGTCCGTTTTTTTTTTTTTTTGATGTTGTTTTCTTTTTAACCTCAGGTGTCTCACCTAATGAGGGATTCCAGAGTAGAGCCCTGGGGGGGGGGGTGACTGGACAATCAGAAATCTGGTTAAAAATTGGGGCTTAGGGACATATCAAGCCCATTATGACATCTAATGGTCCAGTCACTGAGAGGACTTACTAGAGGACAGGACTCATGCTGAGGGTCACAATGCGTGTTTATGCCCTTGTCGCACTCAAGAATGGGCGGGGCCTCAGGGTGAATGCTGGTTTCTCCTACACTGAACATTGGACGACGTGCCAACCACAAGGTTTCTTACCATGGGTAAGGAGGTGTTCTGATTTCTGCATCACACTCACCTCTGGGCAGTGATTGAAAATAATGTCTCGGTTCTGAGGCCTGAAAACTGAGGTAAGGAAGAGATGATGACCTAAGGCCATGGCGGGTCTTATGTGCTCAGTGTGCGGTCTAGTCAGGAGGTCCGGGCTCAGGTTGTGTCCGACAGTGCATTAGTGCCCAGGTTAGACTATATAATTTGGGTAAAGTCGAGTGCTGTGGATGTATATCCTCATTGAAGGTGCCTGGCCAGCTCTTGAGGCAATCATTTTTTTCTATAGGGCAGGCAGAGTGCTGCATTGTGGGTCCGGAATTGCCAAACTTTTGGGCTTATATCAACGATGGCCGTGGAATGTGGGGAGGTTTCATGGGCCATGCACGAATCTTCCTCTCTGTGTATTTGGCCCGGTCCAAATTATTTTTCGTCTATCTGTGGGTTGGGAGGTCTCCGTTCAGGTTTATTACCTCAGGTGTCCGAACAAAAGTGGAATTCCAAAGCAGAGCCCTGGGGAAGAGTGAAGGGACAACCCAAACTATGGTTAAAAATTGGGGCCTAGCGGCATGGCAGGCCCAATAAGCTGTCTCTTCATCCAGCCACTGAGAGGCATTACTTGAGGATTGGGCTCAGGCTGAGGGTCAAATGTGTGTTTGTGACAATTGTGGCCCTCGAGCATGGGCGGGGCCTCATGGGCCTCCCTGGTTACAACTACACTGGACCTTGGACAACATGCCAATCACAAGGTCTCTTGCCATGCGAAAGTGTTCTGATTTCTGCATCATTTTCAATCTTGAGCAGTGATTGGACATAAGGTCTAGGTTCTGAAGCCTGAAAAATCGCACTTGGGAAGAGATGACGATCTAATGCGATGGCGCATCTGATATGCTCAGTGTGCGGTCAGTTGCCTGGGTGTTGGTCAGGAGGTTCTGGCTCAGGTTGTGTCAGACAGTGCACTAGTGCCCAAGTTAGACTATATAATTTGGGTACAGTCGAGTGCCCTGTAGGTTTATCCTCATTTGAGGTGCCTGGGCACCTCATTAGGCAAGATATTTTTTCTAGACGGCAGGCAGAGTGCTGCATTGTGGGTCCGGAATTGCCAAAATGGAGGACTTCTGGGCCAAGAGTTTGAGGACAGAAGTCTGAGAACACAAGATAGACTTGGGCTTCAGGCCGAGGGCACGGTAGGTACCCCCTGCAGATCGGAAAAAATATCTCAAGCATCTGAAGTCACGGCGAGGATCAGACGTTGGCTCAGGTTGTAGTTTCTGTGCATGACTGCCCCTTCATGAAAGGAGCGGAATCTCAAGGCCATGGAGCTTTTCCCACGTTGGGAGTTGTGTGATGCCCCCTTCAACGATTCCTTCTGCAGTAAAATCGAGACCTGTTAGGCAGCCCCAGGACATCCCATATGGAATGCCTCCAGAGCACCGTTTGAGGATGGATGCCTGGGAATCCCGCCTCGCATTCCAATTGTCTCCTAGCAACAATACAGTTGATATCGGATGGCTCTGCGGGAGCTAACGGGGTGGCTGAGTTGAAATGGACTTTCCTGAGGATGGGGCCTAATGTGTGTTTGTGTCCATGAGGGCCTTGGAATGGTGCGGTGGCACCGGGACCCTGAAGTATTCTCCTAAGCTTTTGACAAGGCTCCCATGCACAAGTTTCCTTGTGGAGAGGAGATTTGTTCTGATGGGTGCCTCAGGAAAACCCTTATGCTGGTCTTGGAATCCAGGCTCTTGAGGAGACATGCCTGTAAACCAAAGCAATGGATCCGACTATTGCCTAGGATCCTGTCTGGTTCAATCTTATTCTCTGGGGATATCCGTCTATGGAATGAGTGGATGTAGATGCTCACCTGGTGTCAGACCACCTTGTTTGTCCCAGGAGACCTAAACTATTGGTTTTGCCTCGGGGACTTTGGAGAGTTCTCCAAATTTGTAAGATTTTGGACAATGATATGGTCAGAATTCCTATTGATTGGGTAGGCACAGTCCGAATGTGTGGCTCCAGGGGCCCCAGCCTGGAGGCTGTGTGGCCCAGGACTTTGAGGACAGAAGTCTGAAAACACAAACTCACCTTATGTTTGGGGACGTAGGTATGGCAGGCCCAATCTACACACCATGAGCAGAACTCTTCAGGATATGAAGAAAGAGCGAGTCTGAGGCACTTGCTCAGGCTTTTGTCTCTGGATTTTATATCAACGATGGCCGTGGAATGTGGGGAGGCATCATGGGCCATGGACGAATCTTCCTTTCTGTTGATTGGGGCGGTCCCAATTTTTTTCGTCAATCTGTGGGATGGGAGGTCTCCTTTCAGGTTTATTACCTCAGGTGTCCGAACAAAAGAGGAATTCCAAAGCAGAGCCCTGGGGAAGAGTGAAGGGACAACCCAAACTATTGATAAAAATTGGGACCTAGGGGCTTGGCAGGCCCAATAAGCTGTCTCTTCATCCAGTCACTGAGCGGCCTTACTTGAGACTGGGCTCAGGCTGAGGGTCAAATGTGTGTTTGTGACAATAGTGGCCCGCGAGCATGGGTGGGGCCTCATGGGCCAAACTGGTTTCAACTACACTGGACCTTGGACAACATGCCAATCACAAGGTATCTTGCCATGGGGAAGGTGTTCTGATTTCTGCACCATTTTCAATCGTGAGCAGTGATTGGACATAAGGTATAAGTTCTGAAGCCTGAAAAATCGCAGTTGGGAAGAGATGACGACCTAAAGCGATGGCGCGTCTGATATGCTCAGTGTGCGGTCAGCTGCCTGGGTGTTGGTCAGGGGGTTCTGGCTGAGGTTGTGTCAGACAGTGCACTAGTGCCCAAGTTAGACTATATAATTTGGGTACAGTCGAGTTCCCTGTAGGTTTATCCTCATTTGAGGTGCCTGGGCACCTCATTAGGCAAGATATTTTTTCTAGAGGGCAGGCAGAGTGCTGCCTTGTGGGTCCGGAATTGTCAAAATGGAGGACTTCCGGGCCAGGAGATTGAGGACAGAAGTCTGAGAACACAAGATAGACTTGGGCTTCAGGCCGAGGGCACGGTAGGTACCCCCTGCAGATCGGAAACAATATCTCAAGCATCTGAAGTCACGGCGAGGATCAGACGTTGGCTCAGGTTGCAGTTTCTGTGCATGACCGCCCCTTCATGAACGGAGCGGAATCTCAAGGCCATGGAGGTTTTCCGACGTGGGAGTGGTGGGATGCCCCCTTCAATGATTCCTTCTGTGTGACAATTGAGACCTGTTGGGCAGCCCAGGACATCCCATATGGAATGACCAGAGCACCCTTGGAGAATGGATGCCAGGGAAGCCCGCCTCACAATCCAATTGTCTACTAGCCACAATACAGTTGAGATCGGATCCCTCTGCGAGAGCAACCGGGGTGGCTGAGTTGAAATGGACTTTCCTGAGGATGGGCACTAATGTGTGTTTGTGTCCATGAGGGCCTTGAAATGGGGCGGTGGCACTGGGACCCTGAAGTATTCTCCTAAGCTTTTGACATAGTTCCCATGCACAAGTTTCCTTGTGGAGAGGAGATTTGTTCTGATGGGTGCCTCAGGAAACCCATTATGCTGGTATTGGAATCCAGACTTTTGAAGAGACATGCCTGTAAACCAATGCAATGTATTCGATTATGGCCTAGGGTCCTGTCTTGTTCATTCTTCTTGTCTGGGGATATTCATCTATGGAATGAGTGGAGGTAGATGCTCACCTGGTGTCTTACCGCCCTTGTTTGTCCCAGGAGACCTACACTATTGGTTTGGCCTCAGGGACTTTGGAGAGTTCTCCTAATTTGTACGATTTTGGACAATTGAATGGGCAGAATTCCCATGGATTGGGTAGGCACAGTCCTAATGTGTGGCTTCAGAGGCCCCAGCATGAGGGTGTGTGGCCCAGGACTTTGAGGACAGAAGTCTGAAAACACAAACTCAGCTTAGGTTTGGGGATGTAGGTATGGCAGGCCCAATCTACAAATCATGAGAAGAAATCTTCAGGATATGAAGAAAGAGCGAGTCTGAGGCACTTGCTCAGGCTTTTGCATTTGGATTTTATATCAACGATGGCCGTGGAATGGGGGAGGACTCATGGGCCATGGACGAATCTTCCTCTCTGTGGATTTGGCCCGATCCCAATTGTTTTTCGTCAATCTGTGGGATGGGATTTCTCCTTTCAGGTTTATTACCTCAGGTGTCTGAACAAAAGAGGAATTCCAAAGCAGAGCCCTGGGGAAGAGTGAAGGGAAAACCCAAACTATGGTTAAAAATTGGGGCCTAGGGGCATGGCAGGCACAATAAGCTGTCTCTTCATCCAGCCACTGAGAGGCCTTACTTGAGGCCTGGGCTCAGGCTGAGGGTCACAGTGTGTGTTTGTGACCAACGTGGCACGCGAGCATGGGCGGGGCCTCATGGGCCACACTGGTTTCAACTACACTGGACCTTGGACAACATGCCAATCACAAGGTCTCTTGCCATGGGGAAGGTGTTTTGATTTCTGCATCATTTTCAACCCTGGGCAGTGTTTGGAGATAAGGTCTAGGTTCTGAAGCCTGAAAAATCGCAGTTGGGAAGAGATGACAATCTAAGGCGATGGCGCATCTGATATGCTCAGTGTGCGGTCAACTGCCTGGGTGTTGGTCAGGAGGTTCTGGCTCAGGTTGTGTCATACAGTGCACTAGAGCCCAAGTTAGACTATATAATTTGGGTACAGTCGAGTGCCCTGTAGGTTTATCCTCATTTGAGGTGCCTGGGCACCTCATTAGGCAAGATATTTTTTCTAGAGGGCAGGCAGAGTGCTGCCTTGTGGGTCCGGAATTGCCAAACTTGAGGGCTTCTGGGACAGGAGTGTGAGGACAGAAGTTTGAGAACACGAGCTAGACTTGAGTTTCAGGCCGAGGGCACGGCTGGTACCCCCTGCAGTCACAACCAGAATCTCAAGCATCTGAAATCACGGCGAGGATCAGTCGTTGGCTCAGGTTGGAGTTTCTGTGCATGACTGCGCCTTCATGAAAGGAGCGGAATCTCAAGGCCATGGAGGTTTCCGACGTTGGGAGTGGTGGGATGCCCCCTTCAATGATTCCTTCTGTGTGACAATTAAGACCTGTTGGGCAGCTCCAGGACATCCCATATGGAATGACTCCAGAGCACCGTTGGAGGATGGATGCCAGGCAAGCCCGCCTCACAATCCAATTGTCTACTAGCCACAATACAGTTGAGATCGGATCCCTCTGCGGGAGCAACCGGGGTGGATGAGTTGAAATGGACTTTCCTGAGGATGGGCCCTAATGTGTGTTTGTGTCCATGAGGACCTTGGAATGGGGCGGTGGCCCCGGGACCCTGAAGTATTCTCCTAAGCTTTTGACATAGCTCCCATGCACAAGTTTCCTTGTGGAGAGGAGATTTGTTCTGATGGGTGCCTCAGGAAACCCATTATGCTGGTATTGGAATCCAGACTTTTGAAGAGACATGCCTGTAAACCAATGCAATGTATTCGATTATGGCCTAGGGTCCTGTCTTGTTCATTCTCCTTCTCTGGGGATATTCATCTATGGAATGATTGGAGGAAGATGCTCACCTGGTGTCAGACCACCCTTGTTTGTCCCCGGAGACCTACACTAATGGTTTGGCCTCAGGGACTTTGGAGAGTTCTCCTAATTTGTACGATTTTGGACAATTGAATGGGCAGAATTCCCATGGATTGGGTAGGCACAGTCCTAATGTGTGGCTTCAGAGGCCCCAGCATGAGGGTGTGTGGCCCAGGACTTTGAGGACAGAAGTCTGAAAACACAAACTCAGCTTAGGTTTGGGGATGTAGGTATGGCAGGCCCAATCTACAAATCATGAGAAGAAATCTTCAGGATATGAAGAAAGAGCGAGTCTGAGGCACTTGCTCAGGCTTTTGCATTTGGATTTTATATCAACGATGGCCGTGGAATGGGGGAGGACTCATGGGCCATGGACGAATCTTCCTCTCTGTGGATTTGGCCCGATCCCAATTGTTTTTCGTCAATCTGTGGGATGGGATTTCTCCTTTCAGGTTTATTACCTCAGGTGTCTGAACAAAAGAGGAATTCCAAAGCAGAGCCCTGGGGAAGAGTGAAGGGAAAACCCAAACTATGGTTAAAAATTGGGGCCTAGGGGCATGGCAGGCACAATAAGCTGTCTCTTCATCCAGCCACTGAGAGGCCTTACTTGAGGCCTGGGCTCAGGCTGAGGGTCACAGTGTGTGTTTGTGACCAACGTGGCACGTGAGCATGGGCGGGGCCTCATGGGCCACACTGGTTTCAACTACACTGGACCTTGGACAACATGCCAATCACAAGGTCTCTTGCCATGGGGAAGGTGTTTTGATTTCTGCATCATTTTCAACCCTGGGCAGTGTTTGGAGATAAGGTCTAGGTTCTGAAGCCTGAAAAATCGCAGTTGGGAGGAGATGACAATCTAAGGCGATGGCGCATCTGATATGCTCAGTGTGCAGTCAACTGCCTGGGTGTTGGTCAGGAGGTTCTGGCTCAGGTTGTGTCATACAGTGCACTAGTGCCCAAGTTAGACTATATAATTTGGGTACAGTCGAGTGCCCTGTAGGTTTATCCTCATTTGAGGTGCCTGGGCACCTCATTAGGCAAGATATTTTTTCTAGAGGGCAGGCAGAGTGCTGCCTTGTGGGTCCGGAATTGCCAAACTTGAGGGCTTCTGGGACAGGAGTGTGAGGACAGAAGTTTGAGAACACGAGCTAGACTTGAGTTTCAGGCCGAGGGCACGGCTGGTACCCCCTGCAGTCACAACCAAAATCTCAAGCATCTGAAATCACGGCGAGGATCAGTCGTTGGCTCAGGTTGGAGTTTCTGTGCATGACTGCGCCTTCATGAAAGGAGCGGAATCTCAAGGCCATGGAGGTTTCCGACGTTGGGAGTGGTGGGATGCCCCCTTCAATGATTCCTTCTGTGTGACAATTAAGACCTGTTGGGCAGCTCCAGGACATCCCATATGGAATGACTCCAGAGCACCGTTGGAGGATGGATGCCAGGCAAGCCCGCCTCACAATCCAATTGTCTACTAGCCACAATACAGTTGAGATCGGATCCCTCTGCGGGAGCAACCGGGGTGGATGAGTTGAAATGGACTTTCCTGAGGATGGGCCCTAATGTGTGTTTGTGTCCATGAGGACCTTGGAATGGGGCGGTGGCCCCGGGACCCTGAAGTATTCTCCTAAGCTTTTGACATAGCTCCCATGCACAAGTTTCCTTGTGGAGAGGAGATTTGTTCTGATGGGTGCCTCAGGAAACCCATTATGCTGGAATTGGAATCCAGACTTTTGAAGAGACATGCCTGTAAAACAAAGCAATGTATTCGATTATGGCCTAGGGTCCTGTCTTGTTCATTCTCCTTCTCTGGGGATATTCATCTATGGAATGATTGGAGGTAGATGCTCACCTGGTGTCAGACCACCCTTGTTTGTCCCTGGAGACCTACACTATTGGGATTGCCTCGGGGCCTTTGAGAGTTCTCCCAATTTGTAAGATTTTGGACAATGGAATGGGCAGAATTCCCATAGATTGGGTAGGCACAGTCCGAATGTGTGGCTCCAGGGGCCCCAGCCTGGAGGCTGTGTGGCCCAGGACTTTGAGGACAGAAGTCTGAAAACACAAACTCACCTTATGTTTGGGGACGTAGGTATGGCAGGCCCAATCTACAAACCATGAGAAGAACTCTTCAGGATATGAAGAAAGAGCGAGTCTGAGGCACTTGCTCAGGCTTTTGTCTCTGGATTTTATATCAACGATGGCCGTGGAATGTGGGGAGGCATCATGGGCCATGGACGAATCTTCCTTTCTGTGGATTGGGGCGGTCCCAATTGTTTTTCGTCAATCTGTGGGATGGGAGGTCTCCTTTCAGGTTTATTACCTCAGGTGTCCGAACAAAAGAGGAATTCCAAAGCAGAGCCCTGGGGAAGAGTGAATGGAAAACCCAAACTATGCTTATAAATTGCGGCATAGGGGCTTGGCAGGCCCAATAAGCTGTCTCTTCATCCAGCCACTGAGCGGCCTTACTTGAGACTGGACTCAGGCTGAGGGTCAAATGTGTGTTTGTGACAATTGTGGCCCGCGAACATGGGTGGGGCCTCATGGGCCAAATTGGTTTCAACTACACTGGACCTTGGACAACATGCCAATCACAAGGTCTCTTGCCATGGGGAAGGTGTTCTGATTTCTGCATCATTTTCAATCTTGAGCAGTGATTGGACATAAGGTACAGGTTCTGAAGCCTGAAAAATCGCAGTTGGGAAGAGATGACGACCTAAGGCGATGGCGCGTCTGATATGCTCAGTGTACGGTCAGCTGCCTGGGTGTTGGTCAGGGGGTTCTGGCTGAGGTTGTGTCAGACAGTGCACTAGTGCCCAAGTTAGACTATATATTTTGGGTACAGTCGAGTTCCCTGTAGGTTTATCCTCATTTGAGGTGCCTGGGCACCTCATTAGGCAAGATATTTTTTCTAGAGGGCAGGCAGAGTGCTGCCTTGTGGGTCCGGAATTGCCAAAATGGAGGACTTCAGGGCCAGGAGTTTGAGGACAGAAGTCTGAGAACACAAGATAGAATTGGGCTTCAGGCCGAGGGCACGGTAGGTACCCCCTGCAGATCGGAAACCATATCTCAAGCATCTGAAGTCACGGCGAGGATCAGACGTTGGCTCAGGTTGTAGTTTCTGTGCATGACTGCCCCTTCATGAAAGGAGCGGAATCTCGAAGCAATGGAGCTTTTCCCACGTTGGGAGTTGTGTGATGCCCCCTTCAAGGATTCCTTCTGCCGGACAATTGAGACCAGTTGGGCAGCTCCAGGACATCCCATATGGAATGACTCCAGAGCACCCTTGGAGGATGGATGTCAGGGAAGCCCGCCTCGCAATCCAATTGTCTACTAGCCACAATACAGTTGTGATCGGATCCCTCTGCGGGAGCAACCTGTGTAGCTGAGTTGAAATGGACTTTCCTGAAGATGGGCCCTAATGTGTGTTTGTGTCCATGAGGGCCTTGAAATGGGGCGGTGGCACTGGGACCCTGAAGTATTCTCCTAAGCTTTTGACATAGCTCCCATGCACAAGTTTCCTTGTGGAGAGGAGATTTGTTCTGATGGGTGCCTCAGGAAACCCATTATGCTGGTATTGGAATCCAGACTTTTGAAGAGACATGCCTGTAAACCAAAGCAATGTATTCGATTATGGCCTAGGGTCCTGTCTTGTTCATTCTTCTTGTCTGGGGATATTCATCTATGGAATGAGTGGAGGTAGATGCTCACCTGGTGTCTTACCGCCCTTGTTTGTCCCCGGAGACCTACACTATTGGGATGGCCTCGGGGACTTTGGAGAGTTCTCCTAATTTGTACGATTTTGGACAATGGAATGGGCAGTATTCCCATGGATTGGGTAGGCACAGTCCTAATGTGTGGCTTCAGGGGCCCCTACCTGAGGGTGTGTGGTTTAGGTCTTTGAGGACAGAAGTCTGAAAACACAAATTCAGCCTAGGTTTGGGGATGTAGGTATGGCAGGCCCAATCTACAAATCATTAGAAGAAATCTTCAGGATATGAAGAAAGAGCGATTCTGAGGCACTTGCTCAGGCTTTTGCATTTGGATTTTATATCAACGATGGCCGTGGAATGTGGGGTGGACTCATGGGTCATGGACGAATCTTCCTCTCTGTGGATTTGGCCCGATACCAATTGTTTTTCGTCAATCTGTGGGATGGGAACTCTCCTTTCAGGTTTATTACCTCAGGTGTCTGAACAAAAGAGGTATTCCAAAGCAGAGCCCTGGGGATGAGTGAAGGGAAAACCCAAACTATGGTTAAAAATTGGGGCCTAGGGGCATGGCAGGCAAAATAAGCTGTCTCTACATCCAACCACTGAGAGGCCTTACTTGAGGGCAGGGCTCAGGCTGAGGGTCACAGTGTGTGTTTGTGACCAACGTGGCACGTGAGCATGGGCGGGGCCTTGGGCCACACTGGTTTCAACTACACTGGACCTTGGACAACATGCCAATCACAAGGTCTCTTGCCATGGGGAAGGTGTTTTGATTTCTGCATCATTTTCAACCCTGGGCAGTGGTTGGAGATAAGGTCTAGGTTCTGAAGCCTGAAAAATCGCAGTTGGGAAGAGATGACGATCTAAGGCGATGGCGCGTCTGATATGCTCAGTGTGCGGTCAACTGCCTGGGTGTTGGTCAGGAGGATCTGGCTCAGGATGTGTCAGACAGTGCACTAGTGCCCAAGTTAGACTATATAATTTGGGTACAGTCGAGTGCCCTGTAGGTTTATCCTCATTTGAGGTGCCTGGGCACCTCATTAGGCAAGATATTTTTTCTAGAGGGCAGGCTGAGTGCTGCATTGTGGATCCGGAATTGCCAAAATGGAGGATTTCTTGGCCAGGAATGTGAGGACAGAAGTCTGAGAACACAAGCTAGACTTGGGCTTCAGGCCGAGGGCACGGTAGGTACCCCCTGCAGATCGGAAACAATATCACAAGCATCTGAAGTCATGGCGAGGATCAGACGTTGGCTCAGGTTGTAGTTTCTGTGCATGACTGCCCCTTCATGAAAGAAGTGGAATCTCAAGGCCATGGAGCTTTTCCCACGTTGGGAGTTGTGTGATGCCCCCTTCAAGGATTCCATCTGTTGGACAATTGAGACCTGTTGGGCAGCTCCAGGACATCTAATATGGAATGACTCCAGAGCACTGTTCGAGGATGGATGCCTGGGAAGCCCGCCTCGCATTCCAATTGTCTCCTAGCAACAATACAGTTGAGATCGGATGGCTCTGCGGGAGCAACCGTGGTGGCTGAGTTGAAATGGACTTTCCTGAGGATGGGGCCTAAAGTGTGTTTGTGTCCATGAGGGCCTTGGAATGGGGCGGTGGTACCGGGACCCTGAAGTATTCTCCTAAGTTTTGACATAGCTCCCATGCACAAGTTTCCTTGTGGAGAGGAGATTTGTTCTGATGGGTGCCTCAGGAAAAACCTTATGCTGGTCTTGGAATCCAGGCTCTTGAGGAGACATGCCTGTAAACCAAAGCAATGGATCCGATTATTGCCTAGGACCCTGTCTGGTTCAATCTTCTTCTCTGGGGATATCCGTCTATGGAATGAGTGGAGGTAGATGCTCACCTGGTGTCAGACCACCCTTGTTTGTCCCTGGAGACCTACACTATTGGGATTGCCTCAAAGACCTTAGAGAGTTCTCCCAATTTGTAAGATTTTGGACAATGGAATGGGCAGAATTTCCATGGATTGTGTAGGCACAGTCCCAATGTGTGGCTCCAGGGGCCCCAGCCTGGAGGCTGTGTGGCCCAGGACTTTGAGGACAGAAGTCTGAAAACACAAACTCACCTTATGTTTGGGGACGTAGGTATGGCAGGCCCAATCTACAAATCATGAGAAGAACTCTTCAGGATATGAAGAAAGAGCGAGTCTGAGGCACTTGCTCAGGCTTTTGTCTCTGGGTTTTATATCAATGTTGGCCGTGGAATGTGGGGAGGCATCATGGGCCATGGAAGAATCTACCTCTCTGTGGATTGGCCCGGTCCCAATTATTTTTCGTCAATCTGTGGGATGGGAGGTCTCCTTCAGGTTTATTACCTCAGGTGTCCGAACAAAAAAGAATTCTAAAGCAGAGCCCTGGGGAAGAGTGAAGGGACAACCCAAACTATGGTTAAAAATTGGGGCCTAGGGTCATGGCAGGCCCCATATGCTGTCTCTTCATCCAGCCACTGAGCGGCCTTACTTGAGGACTGGGCTCAGGCTGAGGGTCAAATGTGTGTTTGTGACAAATGTGGCCCGCGAGCATGGGCGGGGCCTCATGGGCCAAACTGGTTTCCACTACACTGGAACTTGGACAACATGGCAATCACAAGGTCTCTTGCCATGGGGAAGGTGTTCTGATTTCTGCATCATTTTCAATCGTGAGCAGTGATTGGACATAAGGTATAGGTTCTGAAGCCTGAAAAACCGCAGTTGGGAAGAGATGACGACCTAAGGCGATGGCGCGTCTGATATGCTCTGTGTGCGGTCAACTGCCTGGGTGTTGGTCAGGAGGTTCTGACTCAAGTTGTGTCAGACAGTGTATTAGTGCCCAGGTTAGACTATATAATTTGGGTACAGTCGAGTGCCGTGTAGGTTTATCCTCATTTGAGGTGCCTGGGCACCTCATTAGGCAAGATATTTTTTCTAGAGGGCAGGCAGAGTGCTGCATTGTCGGTCCGGAATTGCCAAACTTTTGGGCGTCTGGGCCAGGAGTGTGAGGACAGAAGTCTGAGAACACAAACTAGACTTGAGTTTCAGGCCGAGGGCACGGCTTGTACTCCCTGCAGTCGCAATCAAAATCTCAAGCATCTGAAGTCACGGCGAGGATCAGACGTTGGCTCAGGTTGGAGTTTCTCTGCATGACTTCCCTTTCATGAAAGGAGCGGAATCTCAAGGCCATGGAGGTTTTCCGACGTGGGAGTGGTGGGATGCCCCCTTCAATGTTTCCTTCTGTGTGACAATTGAGACCTTTTGGGCAGCTCCAGGACATCTAATATGGAATGACTCCAGAGCACCGTTGGAGGATGGATGCCAGGCAAGCCCGCCTCGCAATCCAATTGTCTACTAGCCACAATACAGTTGAGATCGGATCCCTCTGCGGGAGCAACCGGGGTGGCTGAGTTGAAATGGACTTTCCTGAGGATGGGCCCTAATGTGTGTTTGTGTCCATGAGGACCTTGGAATGGGGCGGTGGCACTGGGACACTGAAGTATTCTCCTAAGCTTTTGACATAGCTCCCATGCACAAGTTTCCTTGTGGAGAGGAGATTTGTTCTGATGGGTGCCTCAGGAAACCCATTATGCTGGTATTGGAATCCAGATTTTAAAGAGACATGCCTGTAAACCAAAGCAATGTATTCGATTATGGCCTAGGGTCCTGTCTTGTTCATTCTTCTTCTCTGGGGATATTCATCTATGGAATGAGTTGAGGTAGATGCTCACCTGGTGTTAGACCGTCCTTGTTTGTCCCCGGAGACCTACACTATTGGGATGGCCTCGGGGACTTTGGAGAGTTCTCATAATTTGTACGATTTTGGACAATGGAATGGGCAGAATTCCCATGGATTGGGTAGGCACAGTCCTAATGTGTGGCTTCAGGGGCCCCAGCCTGAGAGTGTGTTGCCCAGGACTTTGAGGACAGAAGTCTGAAAACACAAACTCAGCTTAGGTTTGGGGATGTAGGTATGGCAGGCCCAATCTACAAATCATGAGAAGAAATCTTCAGGATATGAAGAAAGAGCGATTCTGAGGCACTTGCTCAGGCTTTTGCATTTGGATTTTATATCAACGATGGCCGTGGAATGTGGGGAGGACTCATGGGCCATGGACGAATATTCCTCTCTGTTGATTTGGCCCGATCCCAATTGTTATACCTCAATCTGTGGGAGGGGAGGTCTCCTTTCAGGTTTATTATCTCAGGTGTCTGAACAAAGAGGAATTCCAAAGCAGAGCCCTGGGGAAGAGTCAAGGGAAAACCCAAACTATGGTTAAAAATTGGGGCCTTAGGGGTATGGCAGGCACTATAAGCTGTCTCTTCATCCAGCCACTGAGAGGCTTTACTTGAGGGCTGGGCTCAGGGTGAGGGTCACAGTGTGTGTTTGTGACCAACGTGGCACACGAGCATGGGCGGGGCCTCATGGGCCACACTGGTTTCAACTAAACTATACCTTGGACAACATGCCAAACACAAGGTCTCTTGCCATTGGGAAGGTCTTCTGATTTCTGCATCATTTTCAACCCTGGGCAGTGGTTGGAGATAAGGTCTAGGTTCCGAAGCTTGAAAAATCGCAGTTGGGAATAGATGACGATCTAAGGCGATGGCGCGTCTGATATGCTCAATGTGCAGTCAACTGCCTGGGTGTTGGTCAGGAGGTTCTGGCTCAGGTTGTGTCAGACAGTGCACTAGTGCCCAAGTTAGACTATATAATTTGGGTACAGTCGAGTGCCCTGTAGGTTTATCCTCATTTGAGGTGCCTGGGCACCTCATTAGGCAAGATATTTTTTCTAGAGGGCAGGCAGTGTGCTGCATTGTGGGTCCGGAATTGCCAAAATGGAGGATCTGGGCCAGGAGTTTGAGGACAGAAGTCTGAGACACAAGATAGACTTGGGCTTCAGGCCGAGGGCACGGTAGTTACCCCCTGCAGATCGGAAACAATATCTAAGCATCTGAAGTCAGGGCGAGGATGAGACGTTGGCTCAGGTTGTAGTTTCTGTGCATGATTGCCCCTTCAAGAAAGGAGCGGAATCTCAAGGCCATGGAGCTTTTCCCACGTTGGGAGTTGTGTGATGCCCCCTTCAAGGATTCCTTCTGCGGGACAATTGAGACCTGTTGGGAAGCTCCAGGACATCCCATATGGAATGACTCCAGAGCACCGTTCGAGGATGGATGCCAGGGAAGCCCGCCTCTCTTTCCAATTGTCTCCTAGCTACGATACAGTTGTGATCGGATGGCTCTGCGGAAGCAACCGGGGTGGCTGAGTTGAAATGGACATTCCTGAGGATGGGGCCTAAAGTGTGTTTTGTCCATGAGGGCCTTGGAATGGGGCGGTGGCACCGTAACCCTGAAGTATTCTCCTACGCTTTTGACATAGCTCCCATGCACAAGTTTCCTTGTGGAGAGGAGATTTGTTCTGATGGGTGCCTCAGGAAAAACCCTTATGCTGGTCTTGGAATCCAGGCTCTTGAGGAGACATGCCTGTAAACCAAAGCAATGGATCCGATTATTGCCTAGAATCCTGTCTGGTTCAATCTTCTTCTCTGGGGTTATCTGTCTATGGAATGAGTGGAGATAGATGCTCACCTGGTGTCAGACCACCCTTGTTTGTCCCTGGAGACCTACACTATTGGGATGGCCTCGGGGACCTTGGAGAGTTCTCCCAATTTGTAAGATTTTGGACAATGGAATGGGCATTATTCCCATGGATTGTGTAGGCACAGTCCGAATGTGTGGCTCCAGGGGCCCCAGCCTGGAGGGTGTGTGGCCCAGGACTTTGAGGACAGAAGTCTGAAAACACAAACTCACCTTATGTTTGGGGACGTAGGTATGGCATGCACAATCTACAAACCATGAGAAGAACTCTTCAGGATATGAAGAAAGAGCGAGTCTGAGGCACTTGCTCAGGCTTTTGTCTCTGGGTTTTATATCAATGATGGCCATGGAATGTGGGGAGGCCTCATGGGCCATGGACGAAACTTCCTCTCTGTGGATTTGACCCGGTCCCAATTATTTTTCGTCAATCTGTGGGATGGGAGGTCTCCTTTCATGTTTATTACCTCAGGTGTCCGAACAAAAGAAGAATTCCAAAGCAGAGCCCTGGGGAAGAGTGAAGGGACAACACAAACTATGGTTAAAAATTGGGGCCTAGGGGCATGGCAGGCCCAATGAGCTGTCTCTTCATCCAGCCACTGAGCGGCCTTACTTGAGGACTGGGCTCAGGCTGAGGGTCAAATGTGTGTTTGTGACAAATGTGGCCCGCGAGCATGGGCGGGGCCTCATGGGCCAAACTGGTTTCCTCTACACTGGACCTTGGACAACATGGCAATCACAAGATCTCTTGCCATGGGGAAGGTGTTCTGATTTCTGCATCATTTTCAATCGTGAGCAGTGATTGGACATAAGGTATAGGTTCTGAAGCCTGAAAAATCGCAGTTGGCAAGAGATGACGACCTAAGGCCATGGCGCGTCTGATATGCTCAGTGTGCGGTCAGCTGCCTGGGTTTTGGTCAGGAGATTCTGGCTCAGGTTGTGTCAGACACTGCATTAGTACCCAGGTTAGACTATATAATTTGGGTACAGTCGAGTGCCGTGTAGGTTTATCCTCATTTGAGGTTCCTGGGCTCCTCATTAGGCAAGATATTTTTTCTAGAGGGCTGGCAGAGTGCTGCATTGAGGGTCCGGAATTGCCAAACTTTTTGGCTTCTGGGCCAGGAGTGTGAGGACAGAAGTCAGAGAACACAAGCTAGACTTGAGTTTCAGGCCGAGGGAACGGCTGGTACCCCCTGCAGTCGCAACCATATTCTCAAGCATCTGAAGTCACGGCGAGATCAGACGTTGGTTCAGGTTGGAGTTTCTGTGCATGACTGCCCCTTCATGAACGGAGCGGAATCTCAAGGCCATGGAGGTTTTTCGACGTGGGAGTGGCTGGATGCCCCCTTCAATGATTCCTTCTGTGTGACAATTGAGACCTGTTGGGCAGCTCCAGGACATCCCATATGGAATGACCAGAGCACCCTTGGAGAATGGATGCCAAGGAAGCCCGCCTCGCAATCCAATTGTCTACTAGCCACAATACAGTTGAGATCGGATCCCTCTGCGGGAGCAACCGGGGTGGCTGAGTTGAAATGGACTTTCCTGAGGATGGGCCCTAATGTGTGTTTGTGTCCATGAGGGCCTTGAAATGGGGCGGTGGCACTGGGACCCTGAAGTATTCTCCTAAGCTTTTGACATAGCTCCCATGCACAAGTTTCCTTGTGGAGAGGAGATTTGTTCTGATGAGTGCCTCAGGAAACCCATTATGCTGGTATTGGAATCCAGACGTTTGAAGAGACATGTTTGTAAACCAAAGCAATGTATTCAATTATGGCCTAGGGTCCTGTCTTCTTCATTCTTCTTCTCTGGGGATATTCATCTATGGAATGAGTGGAGGTAGATGCTCACCTGGTGTCTTACCTCCCTTGTTTGTCCACGGAGACCTACACTATTGGGATGGACTCGGGGACTTTGGAGAGTTCTCCTAATTTGTACGATTTTGGACAATGGAATGGGCAGAATTCCCATGGATTGGATAGGCACAGTCCTAATGTGAGGCTTCAGGGGCCCCAGCCTGAGGGTATGTGGCCCAGGACTTTGAGGACAGAAGTCTGAAAGCACAAACTCAGCTTAGGTTTGGGGATGTAGGTATATCAGGCCCAATCTACAAATCATGAGAAGAAATCTTCAGGATATGAAGAAAGAGCGATTCTGAGGAACTTGCTCAGGCTTTTGCATTTGGATTTTATATCAACGATGGCCGTGGAATGTGGGGAGAACTCATGGGCCATGGACGAATCTTCCTCTCTGTGGATTTGGCCCTATCCCAATTGTTTTTCGTCATTCTGTGGGATGGGAGGTCTCCTTTCAGGTTTTTTACCTCAGGTGTCTGAACAAAAGAGGAATTCCAAAGCAGAGCCCTGGGGAAGAGTGAAGGGAAAATCCAAACGATGGTTAAAAATTGGGGCCTAGGGGCAATGCAGGCACAATAAGCTGTCTCTTCATCCAGCCACTGAGAGGCCTTACTTGAGGGCTGGGCTCAGGGTGAGGGTCACAGTGTGTGTTTGTGACCAACGTGGCACGCGAGCATGGGCGGGGCCTCATGGGCCACACTGGTTTCAACTACACTGGACCTTGGACAACATGCCAATCACAAGGTCTCTTGCCATGGGGAAGGTGTTTTGATTTCTGCATCATTTTCATCCCTGGGCAGTGGTTGGAGATAAGGTCTCGGTTCTGAAGCATGAAAAATCAAAGTTGGGGAGAGATTACGATCTAAGGCCATGGCGGGTTTTATGTGATCAGGGTGCGGTCAGCTTTCTGGGTGTTGGTCAGGAGGTCCGGGCTCAGGTTGTGTTCGACAGTGCATTAGTGCCCAGGTTAGACTATATAATTTGGGTAACGTCGAGTGCTGTGTAGGTTTATCCTCATTTAAGGTGCCTGGGCAGCTCATGAGGCAATAATTTTTTTTCTAGAAGGCAGGCAGAGTGCTGCATTGTGGGTCCGGAATTGCCAACCTTGAGGGCTTCGGGGCCAGGAGTGTGAGGACGGAATCTGAGAAGACGAGCTAGACTTGGGCTTCAGGCCGAGGGCACGGCAGGTACTCCCTGCAGATCTGAACCAATATCTCATGCATCTGAAGTCAGGGCGAGGATCAGACGTTGGCTCAGGTTGGAGTTTCTGTGCATGACGGCAGCTTCATGAAGGGAGCGGAATCTCGGGGCCATTGAGGTTTTCCCACGTTGGGAGTTGTGGGATGCCCCCTTAAAGGATTCCTTCTGCGGGACAATTGAGATTTGTTGGACAGCTCCAGGACATCCCATATGGATGACTCCAGAGCACCATTCGCGGATGGATGCCTGGGAAGCCCGCCTCGCATTCCAATTGTCTCCTAGCAACAAGACAGTTCAGATCTGATGGCTCTTAAAATGGACTTTCCTGAGGATGGGTCCTAATGTGTTTTTGTGTCCATGAGGGCCTTGGAATGGGGCAGTGGCACCGGGACCCTGAGTTACTCTCCTAAGCTTTGGACATGGCTCCCATGCACAGGTTTCCTTGTGGAGACGAGATGAGTTCTGATGGGTGCCTCAGGAAAACCCCTATGCTCGTATTGGAATCAGGCTTTTGAGGACACATGCCTGTAACCCAAAGCAATGGATCCTATTATGGCCTAGGGTCCTGTCTGGTTCAATCTTCTTCTCTGGGGACATCCATCTATGGTATGAGTGGAGGTCGATTATCAGCTGGTGTCAGACAGCCCTTGTTTATTCCGAGCGACCTACACTATTGGGATGGCCTCAGGGACTTTGGAGGATTCTCCTAATTTGTATGATTTTGGACCATGGAATGGGCAGAATTCCCATGGACTGGTAGGCACAGTCCTAATATATGTCTCCAGGGGCCCAGCCTGGAGGGTGTGTGGCCCAAGACTTTGAGGACAGAAGTCTGAAAACACAAACTCAGCTTAGGTTTGGGGACGTAGTTATGGCAGGCCCGATCTACAAACCATGAGAAGAACTCTTCAGGATATGAAGAAAGTGCGAGTCTGAGGCGCTTGCTCAGTCTTTTGTCTCTGGATTTTGTATCAGCGATGGCCGTGGAATGTCGGGGAGGCCTCATGGGCCATGGACCAATCTTCCTCTCTGAGGATTTGGCCCGATTCCCAATTGCTTTTCGTCAATCTGTGGGATGGGAGGACTCATTTCAGTTTTGTTACCTCAGGTGTCCCACCAAAAGAGGAATTCCAAAGCAAAGCCGTGGGGAAGACTGAAGGGACAACCCGAACTATGGTTAAAAATTGGGGCCTTGGGGCATGGCAAGCCCAATATGCTATCTCTTCATCCAGCCACTGAGTGGCCTTACTTGAGGACTGGGCTCAGCCTGAGGGTCACAATGTGCGTTTGTGACCAATGTGGCCGGCGAGCATGGGCGGGGCCTCATGGGCCACACTGGTTTCAACTACACTGAACGTTGGACAACATGCCAACCACAAGGTTTTTTGCCATGGGGAAGGAGTTCTGATTTCTGCATCACCTTCAACCCTGGGCAGTGATTGGAGATAAGGTCTAGGTTCTGAAACGTGAAAACCGAGGTTGGGAAAAGATGACGACCTAAGGCCACGGCGGCTCGATGTGCTCAGTGTGCAGCCAGCTGTCTGGGAGGGGCCAGGGGGTCCAGGCTCAGGCTGTGTCAGAAAGCGCATTAGTGCCCTGGTCAGCCTATGTATTTGGGGTACAGCCAATGTCGGTGCAGGTTGAACCTCATTTGGGGTTACTGGGTAGCCCCAGAGGACAATGTTTTTCTTATGGAGGGCGGGCAGGGTGCTGCATTGTAGATCTGGATTGCCAAACTGGAGGGCTTGTGGGCCAGTAGTCTCACGACCAAAGTCTGAGAACACAAGCTAGGCTTAGGTTTCTGGGTGAGGCCATGGCAGTCACAATCTACAGACCTGAATCGAGATCTCGTGCATCTGAAGTCAGGGCGAGGATCAGATGATCGCTCAGGTTGGAGTTTCTGTCCCTGATGGCCCCTTCATGAATGGGGGGGCATCACGAGGCCATGGGGGTTTTCCCACGGTGGGAGTTGTGAGAAGCTCCAAACTGCAGAGAGTCTTCTGCAGGACAATTGAGACCTGTTGCTTGGGTCCAGGACAATGATTCTGAGCAGGGTTCTAAGGATGGATGGCTGGGTAGCCCACCTCGCATTCCAATTGTCTCCTAGCAACAAGACAGGTTAGATCTTTTGGATCTGTGGGGAGCAACCGAGGACGCTGAGTTGAAATGGACACCCCTGGGGATGGGTCCTAATGTGCTTTTGTGTCTATGGAGACCTTTGTATGAAGCGGTGGCACTGGGGCCCTAAAGGGTTCTCCTAAACAGCGGCTTTGACACAGCTCCAACGTGCAAGTTTCCCATGTGTAGATGAGATGTTTTCTGATGGGTGAGTCAAGAAACAGCTATATGCTGTTTTGATATCCAGGCCTCTGAGGAGAGATGCCTGGAAACCAAAGCAATGGATCTTATTAGTGCCTAGGGGCCTGTTCTTTCGTTTTTACCTCTGGAGACATCTGTCTATGGGTCTGAGTGCAGGTAGGTGCTCAGTTGGGCTCAGATTGCCCCTGTTTTTCCTGGGAAGCCACCACTATTGAGATGGATCAGGGATTTGGAGGTTTATCCTATTAGAAGGGTTGTGGCCATTGGAATGGGCACACACAATTCCCTTGGAGAGGGCAAGTACAGTCCTCAGGTTTGGCTCCAGGGGCCTGAGCCTGTAGGTTGTGTAAGCCAGGGCTGTTTGAACAGTTGTCTGAAAACACAAACTCGGCTTATGTTTCGGGTCATAGGTATGGCAGGACTGACCTACAGACCATGAGGAGAACTCTTCGGGATTTGAAAAAAGGGCGAGTGTGAGGCTCCTGCTCAAGTTTTTGTCTCTGGATATCGTGTCACTCAGGGTCGTGGAATTTCTGGGTGACTTCATGGGAAATGGACGAGTCTTACTCTCTGGTGGTATGGCCCTGTCAAAAAGAGTTTGGGGTCAATCTGTGGGCTGGAAGAAGTCCGTTCTGTTGTAGTTGTTGTTGTTGTTGTTGTTTTCTTTTTTAACCTCAGGTGTCCCACCAAATGAGGGATTCCAGAGTAGAGCCCTGGGGAGGGGCGCCTGGACAATCAGAAATCTGGTTAAAAATTGGGGCTTAGGGACATGTCAAGCCCATTATGACATCTAATGGTCCAGCCACTGAGAGGACTTACTAGAGGACAGGTCTCATGCTGAGGGTCACAATGCGTATGTATGCCCTCATCGCACGCAAGAATGGGCGGGGCCTCAGGGTGAAAGCTGGTTTCTCCTACACTGAACGTTGGACAACGTGCCAACCACAAGGGTTCTTGCCATGGGTAAGGAGGAGTTCTGATTTCTGCATCACACTCACCCCTGGGCAGTGATTGGAAATAAGGTCTCGGTTCTGAAGTCTGAAAACGGAGGTAGGGAAGAGATGATGACCTAAGGCCATGGCGGGTTTCATGTGCTCAGTGTGCGGTCAGCTTTCTGGGTGTTGGTCAGGAGGTCCGGGCTCAGGTTGTGTTCGACATTGCAATAAGTGCCCAGGTTAGAGTATATAATTTGGGTAACGTCGAGTGCTCTGTAGGTTTATCCTCATTTAAGGTGCCTGGGCAGCTCATGAGGCAATAATTTTTTTTTTCTAGAGGGCAGGCAGAGTGCTGCATTGTGGGTCCGGAATTGCCAAACTTGAGGGCTTCGGGGCCAGGAGTGTGAGGACGGAAGTCTGAGAAGACAAGCTAGACTTGGGTTTCAGGTTGAGGGCATGGTAGGTACCCCCTGCAGATCTGAACCAATATCTCATGCATCTGAATTCAGGGCGAGGATCAGATGTTGGCTCAGGTTGTAGTTTCTGTGCATGACGGCCGCTCCATGAAGGGAGCGGAATCTCGGGGCCATTGAGGTTTTCCCACGTTGGGAGTTGTGGGATGCCCCCTTCAAGGATTCCTTCTGCGGGACAATTGAGACCTGTTGGACAGCTCCAGGACATCCCATATGGATGACTCCAGAGCACCGTTCGCAGATGGATGCCTGGGAAGCCCGCCTCGCATTCCAATTGTCTCCTAGCAACAAGACAGTTCAGATCTGATGGCTCTGCTGGAGCAACCGGGGTGGCTGACTTGAAATGGACTTTCCTGAGGATGGGTCCTAATGTGTTTTTGTGTCCATGAGGGCCT